>NW_028253565.1:0-1000 GCF_964263255.1 Lissotriton vulgaris
GACAGCACACCTCCATACTTGTATCTGATCTCAAAATGTGCCTTATTTGATTTGTTCTGATGCTTTCCGGCAGGGCCGGACTGGGAACCAAAACCGGCCCGGCAAAGTGCTCAGCCGACCCGCCTCCCCACTGGGGCGGGAGGAGGGGTGGGGGGGGGGAGGGGGGGTGGACGTGCCGCAGAGCTCTTTGCCGGGGCCGGTTTGGTTGCAAAACTGCAGGCTTCGTTTTGCCATGGGGCTGCATGCTTGCACGGAGAGAAAAGCATGCTATTGTGCAACTCTTGTGTGGGTACAAACAAAAAACAGGGAATTGTAAACGGCTCAACAGCAACAAAATAAATCATGAAAAAATTAATGTTTCTTTGGGCACTTGTGGTTGTCACCAACACAGTTGATGAGTTTAACACTTTGCTCACCATAGCAAATTGTATGCCCACAAAATATGCAAACAATTTTGAAATTTCCAAACTGTGTTTGGATGTTTGGGACCATCTCCCTTGTCTCTGGTCTCGATGGAGTGGGTTGGGTACTTTGGGAGGTGCTGGGAGAAGATTGGGGAGGGTTTCTGGTCAGTTCTCTGACCTCTGCCGCACTATAGTTGTTAGGGTGCCGGCGTTGCATGTGGCGAATCATGGTGTTGTTGCCAAAAGAATATTTTTTGGCAGGGTTCCCCCTGGAAAGTACAGTGCCACAGAACAAACAAGTAACCTTTGGCGCATTTACTTTCTTGAGGCCCCTTGGGATTTAAAAAAATTTCCACACAATGTGCTCCTTTGGCTTGTAGGGGGTAGTATCTTCTGGCAGGTAGCGCCGCCTCTCCTCCTCCTCCTCCTCCTACTCCTCCTACTCCTCCTCCTCCTCTCCTCCTCCTCCTCCTCCTCTTCATCTCCACCACTGTGGTGTTATGCTGGACCTCTTGGTGGTGGTGGTGGTGGTGGCTGAGATGCTCCGGCTGCTGCTGCTACTGTAGCCATTTCTCAGTACAAATAGGTACTAATAG
>NW_028253567.1:0-55567 GCF_964263255.1 Lissotriton vulgaris
CATCCAACGGAATACGTAAGCAAAAAAAACAATGCACACAACAAATCAATGTGATATGAATGATCACCAACAAATGATAAGGATGGAGTGACACGGATGTGTTCTTTTTGTGTCGAGGTAGGTCCGGGTGTAGGTTGATGGCAGGTCTCGCCGGGTAGTGCACCATACCCGGCGAGACCCGCCATCAACCTACACCCAGACCTACCTCGAACACTAGTTGTGAATTACTACGACTTTTCTACTTTTCGGCTTTACCCGCCGTTACCATCATTTTTCCATCGCTCATCCACAAATACCAAGACGTACTCCCATTATCACGCTCGCTTTGCGGGAACACCCGATTAGGACCGGGTCGGAAGTATCACCGTTCCACCGACCCCGCTCCTCATGCCCTTTTTACAACCCTGTAGAGTCACGGGTTAACTCGCTGCTTGACGAAAAACGTGTCGGCTGGTTTCATGTTCTCAATACATGCATTAAAATAAAAAAACGACACAAAAAGAACACATCCGTGTCACTCCATCCTTATCATTTGTTGATGATCATTCATATCACATTGATTTGTTGTGTGCATTGGTTTTTTTGCTTACAAGTGACTACAGGGAGGGATCTCCGCCATCCCTGTTTCTCAGAGTTTAGGGTTTTTCTCTGATCCATTTGCACCAACCACAAACTTCTTTTGACTGATCCACTACCTGTTGAGCGCCAAAGCATTTCTGAAAACTCACAAACCCATCGCAGAACCTCAATACAACGGAATACGTTCCTTTCAAGGATATTGAAATTCCACTAACATACCAAGAGCTTGCGCTCTGGTTTAAAAGTGCCTTATAACATCAAAATCACATTACCAGGCTCGGTCCACTAGATAAACCAGAAGCAACATGGCCGGTATTAGCCAGCTATACACCACATCCTCACATTGAAGAAATGTCAGGTGAAGAACTATTAGTTAAACTGAAACAACTAATAAAAATACATAGACAATTGGTTCAATATGTCATGGGGACTCTAACAGAGAGAAACACAGGATTCTAACAATCTGTTTACCAATGGGGATAGTACCACATCTAGAGGACTGCGACACTTGGGGAACAGTCTTTGCTGCAATCTTCACAAAAAGACATGGTGTTCCATCAATGGCGGCAATGCCAGATGTCCTGAAACAGATGCAAAACGAGCCTGCTTTAAATCTAGGTATGAAATTACTGAAAGATTTCAAACAGGTCACTACAATAATATTAGCTAATACTAAAGGTGAAGCAGCATCCGTGGCGATCTGCCAAAAACTAAGAGAATTTGATGTAACTGAGCAACCATATGAACTGGCCAGAATAATTGAAAAATCCTATGAAGAACTAGGTAGAGACAGTTTGGGTGGTAAACCAGTAAAACCCTAGCTGACTGAAAGTCCTGAAAAGGTCTTTATTAAAAACACTCTCACTGTTCCTAAAAAGAAGTGGGAGAACACTAAACAAACTTCTAAACAGAAGCGTTCTCAATCCCGAGGTAGATCTCAAATGGAGCCCTCTGAAAGGAGGTTTAACCTCAGGAACAGGGATAATTTGAGAAAACCTGATAGATATCAAAATACAGATACACATTCCTCTCGTACCTTTCAGACTTCATCACAAAAATCTGAAAGAAGATGACGATCAGAACAAAAGGAAGAACGCGCAAAGTCCTAAGACGATCAGCACGTTCCAAAAAATAAGAAAACCCAATTCACCAAAATGAAGGTAGCAGGTCTAAAAATCAGACATGCCGAAAATCTTGAGGACACAACTCAAGAACGGTGAATGGGCTCAGACAAAGTTGGACAACTCAGCAGAAGTTACTGTAGCTCGCAAGATCTTGAAGGATCATCTGGAGACAGTGGACTTGAATGAGTACATCCAAGTTGAAATTGCTAATACCAGGGTTAGTGTCCCGTACAAGTTATATGAAGTAACACTCCAGATGGAGGGGGATATAAGTAGAAAAATAAGAGCACTCTTTTGGGAGAAGCTCTCTAAGGTTTATGACAGTCTTCTAGCTAAAAAAAGACTGGCCACCTGAATTTGTCAGGGAGTTCGCACATGGCGAAGAAATCATAATGCCAGCTTTCTCCAACCATATTCCAATTCATAAAAAATACACCTATGCCAAGAAATGGGCAGTAGCCCGGGCACCTGCATTATATAAAAATCGTTTGGGATGGGATGAGGATTCTCCTCAACATAAAATCCAGTTAAAAACTCAACCAACTGCACAAAGGCAGTATCCTGTTAAGCAAGAAGCTAAAAAACAAGTCAGGGAGATCTTAGATCAACTTGAATACCAAGGGGTGATTGAAACATGCACCTCGTCAATGAACAATCCTTAGTTTCCTGTATCCAAACCAAAAAATACATATTGTCTAGTTTTGGATTATAGACATTTAAACTCATGTTGCAAAACTTTGCAGTACAAAATGCACACAGTTCAGCACTAATGAATAACATTGAGCGTAAAAAATATAAAACTACATTAGATATTTCAAATGTTTTTTTCTGTCAAAACATTGCACCGAAAAGCAGGTATTTGACCGCTTTCTCAAGTATGGGGACACAGCGTCACTTCTGTCATCTCCTCTACGGATTCAAGAATAGTCCAGGGTTATTTTCTGCCAGAGTAAAACAGTTACTACAAACCTGTGATGATGAAGCAGTATCATATGTCGATGACATCTATCTAACAGACGATGACTTGGATAGACACTTGAACAGGTTGAACACCATAATACTTGACTTCGCCTCGAAGGGTATAAATTCAATTGCAAGAAATCAAGAATTGTCCACCTCAACGTTCTCTTCCTAGGATATGAAGTATCAAGTGAAGGCAAAAGCCTTGTAGCAAACCTTCTAGAGAAATGGGTGCTGCTTCAACCTCCAAAGACGCTGTAAAACTTACAGTCAATTCTACTTTTCCTAAATTTTAGAAGAACTTACATTCTAAATTATGCAGAAAGGGTTAGACCTCTCTACGAATTAATAAAACCAGATTTCAAACAAATTAATTGAACTCAAAAATACAGAAATTTTGCGTTCAGTGCAAACAGACATGTTAGCAACCACGCATTTACAAACACGTGAAAATGTACGGAACGTAGTAATCCGAATCATTCCAGGAAGATGCAGATTCAAATACTTACCTTTAATGAAGAGAAAAAAGAACCAATTGCTTATAAGTCACACTTGTACACACAAGCTGAAATGAAATTCACTTCAACAGAAAAAATTCTGACAGCGGTTAAAACAGCAGTAGCAAAAGAGAGAGCCCTCGCACAGGGAAAACGCATAATGGTCGTTACTCCTGTACCTGCCTTAGAGGCAGTGACAAAAGCGAGCGTTCCGAATGCAAAGGCTTTACATCCAAGATGGATACAGTGGGTTAATTCTCTTGCTGCAACAGACGTTGAATACGTTTTTGACCCGTACATGAAAACACAAGAATTTCTACAATACGAACAAGAATGTCCTCTGCCCACTGAGATTCTGCCTCTTGAACAGTATGAATGTATAATTTATACTGACGGATCAGCAAAGCCCTCAATTGGGGGTAAACAAGCTTAAAGTGCTGCGTGCGCGATTGTTAAAGGTCGCTGGCACAATGGTAAATTCCGCCCTATGGTCACAAAAACACAATCTCTCGGAGATTGTACAGCTCAGCGAGCTAAACTACAGGCATTCAAAATGGCACTGGAAAATACTGATCATGAATTCCCCACACTCATACCGTGCGATTCGTATTTTTGCGTTCAATCTTGGAAAAAATACTAGCATAACTGGATTGAAAACGGTTTCAAAGATGCGAAAGGTGGCACAATCAAGCATAAATTACTTTGGGAACAAGTAGTTCAGTTACAAAAAAAACTACAAAAAGGCTCACGGGATCCATAAACGGAGTCATCAACGTGATGGAGTTTACGTTGCAGGGAATTCATTGGCTGATGGAGCCGCGAAGGCAGCTGTGCAAACAGCTTCCGTAGCTGCAATCACTCGTTCAAAAACAAGAATAGACGGCAAAATAATGCTAGCTGTCAATGCGACAAGCAAAGGCAGCGGTGCAACGTTACCTCAAAACTATCCACTCGAATATTCATACATAATTGATGCCAACTCTGTTCCTTTTGCTCGAATCCCGGGAGTGGGGGATAGAGTAATACCAAACAGGAAACGTAGAGTAACTTTGATACACGAAGCACATTTGGGAGAGGGTCTGATACATCAGGGGATCTCTAAATCTATACTGGAACTAAATGAGACGTACTGGTGGCCAGGGATGAATAGTCACATTTACGAATTTGACATTAATTTCCATGACTGCAACAGAGATCACAGCATAGAACGCCACCAGATACCTGACTACAGTGTAGCCAGCCCAGTACAGACACGTTTGTTCGACAGCATTAGACTATCTACATGCAGATGTCACTATGGACAAATGCGGTCCCAAAAACATTAAGACAAGATTCATTTGGATGCGGCTCCAGCGCTCGGCTGATGCCCGAACTGTTATAAAAGATTTGTGAGTCTTTATCAGCACATACGCAGTCGGCACGCTACATTCTGACCAGGGTACTGCGTTTAGCTCAATAGCTTACAAGGAGGCCATGGCCAATCTGGGCATTGCATTGCGGTATTCTAGTCCATTCCATGCTGAGGGAAATTTGGTTGTGGAACGAAAAATCCGGGACATAAAGCACTCTATAACAGCTAGGGTACTAGGCTCACATCTAATAAGTGTTCAACGTAGTCTTAACAATCTGCCAAGAAGTTCTCTAGGGGGATTCACTCCATATGAAATCCTTTTTGGAACTAGAATGATTGTCCAGGACCTTGATCGTCACACTTCAGTGGTAGAACAAAAACCTTTTGATATCAAAGAACGTTTGGCTGTTTTCAAGGACTTAAATGAAACAAGAAAAAGTCAAAGCAGCATAATCCTAAAGCCAATGACCACTGAAGAAAAAACACCCATCCCAGCAAGGCCTGCCTGGATTCCAAACATTGGGGATCTAGTCAGAGAAAAGATCACGGGCAAGAAGAAATTTGTGACTTCATACAGACAACCAGTACCTATTTTAGCAATCCACGGATCAAGAACAGTATTACTGCCGCCCCTTGCTAGAAGAAAGGAGAACAGATTCGTATCCATCGACCTGGTAAAACCACATCATGTGACCAATCATAAGTAGTAGGCCGAGTGGACTCTAAAGATGTAACAAACGTCTGAATCTGGCTAAAATCCAATGGGTTCAGACTGAGAGACTGATAACATTCGAAGACTCTACAGCACAGAACAAAGGACTATGTAACAAAGCCATGGAACTTGTGCCTCTTGAGACCCAAATAACACTTTGTCAAGAAACACTTGTCTACAATGATATAGCATCCGAGTATACTAATATGACAAGTGATCAAGTGATTCCAGCGATTTTGTTGAATCCGGAAGCAATCCCTACAATTGACAGAACTGCCTCTGGCTATTTCATTAACTTTGATACGTTTTCCAAGGATCCGAGTGAACCTGAAAAGCCGCCAGCTAAAAAGACTTTCAAAAAACAAATAACAGATCTCTTTCAACAACTGGAGAAGACATACCTGGTTTCACCATGGGTTGAAGTATGGATTGTCTTAGGTGTACTTTTTATTCTACTATGGTTGACAATGGTATTTACCTTGGGAATGCTGATCAGTGGAAAATATAGACAACTTTCTCCTCAAGCCACATAAATCTTCCCATTGTGAATAAAGAGACTTGTCAGCAGTGAACATCACAGCTAGTCCTATACCAGGGGGTATAGCTTGGGACATAACTGAATATGACATTCTTGGTCGGTGGAGCTGTTGAAAATTCAACACCAATTCAAAGTTTCCTTGAGTGATTTTGTTTCACCCAGCACATTTTCTGATGATTGGGACTTTGAGACTGTTAATAATATGATGTCAGACTTAGAAATGTCTGACAAATTTAGAAATCATAAATACTTATAAGGTTTATCAGATTATGAACAAATGTACTGTTATAATCACTATGGTCATCATTTCCTGCATAAATCTGCAAACCCTAGAAATGTCTTTACTTATAACCAATGGGAACAACTTATCCTGCCACCTGCAAGGTTCTCCAGCTGCAGTAATAGATCCAAATTTTAGGCAGCTGTCTAATGGAAGTTACATTATGTTGAATGATCAAAGCTGTTGTGGCATGTTGCCAGGAATTCCCTATCATAAAATTGGAATAATATATCCTATAGATGTGACGTAGGACTTATGTCTACTAGGTCTCTATCAAATATATTAAACTTAATTGTGAGTGCCAGCTAGCTCAGAGGTCACTAGAAACTTTCTCGAATTCACAAAAAGGGATTAGTTTCTGACAACCGCATAAACATGACAACTTTGTTTCCCCAAGATAAAACTGATCTTCAGAGACGTGGAAACAATAGATTGATATTTTACTCAGCCATTCGTGCGTGCTTCATTTCATCAGAGGTGCAGAGAAAATAGAGAGACAGGTGTTTTCAGTCAAAGTATTTATTGAACAGTCTTCTTTCTCATGCAGAAGAAATGAACTGCCACAATCGTAATACTGGCAATAAAGTATAATGCATACAGCAAGAAGAGTATTATAAAATAATACTGTAAAAGCATGGTATGGTTTCTAAGCCATAAAATACATACATAAATAACAGAGGTTAAAAGTACTCAACTGGTGCTTCTAAAATACGCCTACCCCGATGTACCTAACCTAAATCTAGTATGAGGGAAGAAGTAAGTGTGGTGTAGCATGAGTTTAGTATTCTTTTGCCAAGAATCTATCCAAGATTTCTCTTAGGGTCCAATCAGCTCCGTACCTTGGTTTAGAATGAAGGAGGTCAGTCTCAGGACTCGATTTCCCAACAACCCGCAAGGGTAGCTTGGAAACACTGGAGCTGGATTTCTCTGCAAGAGAAAAGACAGCGTCTCTCTCAGTGCGTCTGCTGGAGGGTTGGCCTCCTTCGGCACTTGCTGTAGCGAGATGCGTCGGCAAGTAGATATTCGAACTGCTCCAAACCACTGTGTGTTTGCTTGGGCAAGTGTGGGCATATTTATATCTTGAAGGTCCCGAGTTTGAGGTAAAGATGGACATAATAACGTCATCAAAGAGTCTCAGTATTTGAAAACGCTGTGAGTTCTGGACAAAGCAAGGGGAAGTCCCTAACTGGTGAAGACGAGCTTTCCAATAAATCTTTGTGGATTTTCAGAACTAGTGGAAGTAGCCATGCCGTATTTGGACTGCATGAGCTATGTCTAAATATGGTTATTATTTCTATGCCTATATAAGGAGAAGGTAATTTATACCTATACAAGGGCATGAATCGGGAAAATTACACTAGGGTCCTAAAATGCAATACAACAGTTCCTGATGGTTTTACACCCAGTTGTTCCTCCTAATCATTACCCACTCCCCATGTCAATTTTCAAATTTGTTCCCAGATTTTTAGTTGTATAAATTTAAACTTTAAAAAGTTACCCTCCATCACCCCATTTAAAGGTTGCCAGGATAAAAGACTGCCATCTCGTGTCAGATCTCCCCAGACCCTTACTCCCGCCTTTTTTATAGGTAATGGCAATTTATCATTGAAACACTCCGGGGTACCTGGCGATTCCCAAGAAGGGGCACAGTAGTAATAGTATTCCAATTTTGAACGACGTCTAATATGATACCATATACTCACCACTGTTTGTAGTACTTTTAGCTAAAAAAAATGAAAGTACTTTTGGGTCTCCAAATTTAAAAAGGAAGCCGTCTACATTCACCCTGCTTTCTTTTACCATTGCCAAAAACATAGATCCTATTTCTGATCCATCTGGTATTTTCACAAGCATTCTAGAGTTTGTCAATTGGAAGAAATAGTATTGTATATTTGGTAGGATTATCCTCCTTTCTCTCTTTTTCTCCGCAGCTTTTCCAAGAGATGCTAAAGCCCATATATGCCCATATATGCCCAGATAAAGGCATTTGTTGCCTGTTGGATTTTATCTATGGCAGGTTTCTCAAAATGTAGGAGTATAGTGTTAAATAGGAAAGTAATATTTGGCAGTATTGTCATCTTGACCAAATTAACCCTCCCAGAACCGTTAGTGGAAGCTGTGCCCATCCCTTCATTAGTTGCACATCTCTTAATATTTTCCTCTGATTTACTTCTGACATTTCGTTTATATCTTGCACTATTTTTAGACCCAGGTATTGCATTTCCCTCTTAATCAGCTGGCACTGTATTCCCTGATTCCATACCATAATTTCCATTTTGGACTCATCTACTGAATAACCTGATACCCTATCAAATTCTAGTATTGAGTTACGACTGGGTAAACCCAATAAAACTCGAGGACCTGGGTCACTAAGTACAATACAAGAAAAAATGGTCCGAGTATTCACAGTTATTTCTAAATATTCAACCTTGTTTACATGAAAAAGCGTTCAACACATAAATCAAAGAATGTGTGTTATTTAGATAAAATAAACAATAAAGCTGGCAATATTCAAGTACTGATTGTATTTATTAATACAAACGTGTTCATTGCGAATTACTACTTCACAAAGGTAATTTTTTTTTCAGAGATATAGACATAATTTATCAGAAGTGTCACAATGGTAGTGCTCTCAGTGAAGGAAGGAAGGGATGTGAAAGGGTTTGTGAGGGACTAGGTAAAGGTGGTGTGACATTGATGACATCACATTAAAATCAATAGGCCTTTACACTTAAACTACTACACATGTTCCCTAATCACATCACATCCATTGTATTGAATCCTATGGTGTGCTAAACAGCACACCATAGGATTTTCACATCCCTTTCTTCCTTCACTGAGAGCACTACCAAGCGGAAAACCATGAGATCATCCACATATAGTGCTACCTTCCTCACCCTTTCCCCCTGAAGGAAAGGAGAGATGTTGGTAGTTGTTGTGAGTTTATGTGCGAAGGGCTCTATGTCAACTTAAACAAAAGGGAGTAAGGGGACAGCCCTGTCTTGTACCCCTAAATGTTTTAAAGGAGAAGTATAAGTTCCCATTCACCAAAACTCTTGCTGAGGGTTTTTGATATATTTACCCCTTCCATGCTCATGACGAGCTGAGCTCGTCACGAGGCACAGTTGAGCTGTGCTGATGACGAGCTGAGCTCGTCATGAATAAAGCCAAATTGCAGTTTCCAGCACAGGGTAAAAATAACCACAGCAGCGATGTGGTTAATTGAATTACTCTTCAGGATTTAGCTCCAATCTCATACCGCTTTAAAACGGAGAACAAGTAAGACCACCTCACCCTGCCAAAGGCTTTAGAGGCATCTAATGTTGGTATTGCTAAGGATGTTGCAAAAGTTGTTGCAATTCAATAGCTCCAATAAACCCATATGTTTGCTTATGTAGATATCTCCCTTTTACAAAGCCCCTCTGATCTTTATATATCACTTTGCTGACTATCTTACTTAATCTTCCTGCAGGATTTTTGTAGGGATCCTATAGTTTGGATTCAGGAGAGATATCGGTCAGCATGATTCACATATAATCAGGACCTTTCCTGATTTCAAAATGAGAGTGATAGTAGCTTCATTCCAGGAGTTTGGCAATTGCTCGCCTTCATCTCTTCTATCATTACTGTCATAAATGGAATTAAAATTCTCTCAAGAATTTTATGCAGCTCCACTGGTATACTGTCTGGCCCGGCAGCTTTACTGCCCTTGCTTGACTGAATGGCCATACTAACTAACAAGGGTTGGATAGAGTCTGCTAACCATCCGTCAATCTCTATCTCCTCCTCAGTATACAAGGCTCAAAAACATTCCTTAAATCCCTCTTATATCTCTGTCTGGTTCCTCAGAATATTCCCAAGATGTTCCTCCTTAATCTCTCTAATCCGATTTCTATTCTGGTCTGTCTTAGTTTTCCAAGCTAGAAACTTCCCTGCCCCCTCTCCGTACTGAAAGTGTGCTAGCTTACTAGCATCCCATCCATTTTTGAATCGGAGTTTGGAGGATTTTCCCCATTTGATTCTTCAAGAGGGCAAATATTTTTCTAATGTGATCTTAACTTAGGGATCTTTTTATTTCAATTTCTGATTTCTGTATTTCATTCTCGAACTTAGGCATTTCAATCCTATAAAATTTATTTCTGTATCAAACTGCACTGGTGATCTTACCTCTAATAATTGCTTTTAGCATTTCCCAAACTATACCACTGTTGATCTTAATAAATTCAGTGACTTCAACCTTTAAACATTCTATTATTTCCATATCCGTCAGCATGGTGAGGTCCAATGTCCACTTCCTTTCTATATGCCTACTTATGTCTTGAATTGCTATTGTTACAGATTAATGATCCGATAGATGGGCCGCCTTATATCCGATATCTAAGATATACTCTCTAAGGCTCCAGTCTACTAAAAAGTAGTAGAAAAAGCTTTATTCGATTTTTGTAAAATAAAAAATCATAAAAGCATCAACGTCAAAAATCAATACACAAAATACAAATATAGAACAGTACAATGAAGGAAATAAGTAGCAATGTTTACAATAACTTTAAGAACATGATAGCATTTTCCTTTTTAAAAAGACACTCTTTAAAAAAACGGTCATAGTTGCCACACAGAGTTCATCATTTAAGAGCTGGAGATACAACAAAGCAAGACGACAATGGCGCCATGGGCCATATTTATTCAAAAGAGGTTTAATCCATCGGGCTCTTTCATTATGATAAAAACCACAGAAACAGATCACATGCAGTATTGATTGATCAGAACTCCCATCACACGGACAATTAATACGTTTTTTTGACCAATCATTATTTTGAGGGAAGGACACTAAGCGGAAAAAGATATCAAATCTAAATCTGGTGAGTAGGTACCTATCAAAGCCCCTAGGGCACCAGATCAGGTAAGACTACATATTGTCTGAGGTGAGCAAAGAATGGTGCCGCAATACCGTACCTTTGTTCAGCTCTACCGCTAGCCTCAGGGATTCCAAATGAGACCAGCATTCTCTCTTTAGAGCCACCCTCGTGATCCTACATAGCCCCTTCGGATCGAGGTAATACTCGGGTTTGCCCAAATCAAGGCAAAACTTTCGAATGTAAGTTAGCCATGATATTTTATGAGAGTTATCGAGGGCCATAACGTCAAGCATGATTTCTCTGTTTAAAACTAACTCGTCTGCGGTCCAGACCCTGTGCCAGAGAAGTAATGGTTGCATCGTAATCTGGTCACTGATGTGACGGACCCCCAGCTCAGCGTGGCAATTGTATACAGAAGAACTGGGCGGAACAGCTAAAATAAACCTTAAAAAAGCATTTTCCACAGATTGTAGTTCTCTAGACTCAAGAATAGCCCGGACACCTGCCCCATAGATGGCTGTGCTTACACATTTAGCTGAATAAATCTTAAGTAAAATAGCTGGAGGTCTTTTTCCCATTTTACGCGAAAAGGCCATAAGTGCTGCTGTGGCCTTTTTAAACGACAGGATTCTACCCCTAATTGCTGGACCCCAGTGTCCACCGCCCTCCAGAACTACTCCCAAATAATCCATCCTTGATCTGAGCCCATATTTCTTATTATGCAATGAAGTACCCTGCAGATTTCCAACTCTCTCTCTCCAGAGATCACACAGAGTGTGTTGGATCATGATGGCTTTCAAAAAGGCTTGTGGTTTAGGCATAGGTACAACTCTGCTTTTATTTGATTTATCTAGCTTTAGGTCTATTAGTACATTAAAATCTCCTGTCATAATTACGGACCGAGAATTTTAACAAATTCGAAAACATGTTTTTAAGAGGCTCACAATCATCTTGCTTTGGACCATAATATCCTACTTTTTTTTAATACATTTTTATTTTTGCTTTTCCAATATGCAATATACCACAATACAAATCAATGACAGCTTTAACCAGCGCCCCCCCCCGGCACCATTAGGAGAAAGAAATCAGATTAAATCAAAAAACGTCCATTAATTTAGAAATTGAGGTAGGGCAGAGGGTTGCTTAAAAATAATAATAGGCATTGTCATTCTGGTCGTAAACACACACAGATAAACACATAACTGCCTACCCCCACTCCGTCGACTTTATAAAGTACTAATCGAGGATACTTTGAGAATAAGGAGAAAGGAAGAGAGAAAGACGGAGTGTAGCGTGAGAGGAAAGAAAGAAGACCTAACATGATAAAAAGTGAGAGAAAAGAGAAGAGAGGAAGGGAAGACAGTTCTAGTAGACATGCCAACACATTTTCATTTAGATACCACATAGGCTACTTAGATTAAATGCATGCCAACTAGCTGTTTCCAGCATGTCAGTATATCCTGCCTGGGGGTTGTCCTAAATCCGAGCCCCGAAATATGTTACTTCTATGCTCCCTTGATCCATTTACCCAGGGATTCCCAGACTATCAACCCCGTTTTTTTGCCACGTTTCCACTTTTTAGAATAGATTGCCATTTCTAGCTTGCAGGTTGCCATCAATCTTGCCTGCCATTGTGAGAATGACGGGGGTTCGGGTCCTTCCAATGCGCGGCTATGCAGATCCGGTATATAGTCATAGCAACAAATATTAGGGGTCCCCCGGCCTGAGTGGTGTCATCCTGCCCTAGTAGAACTAGTGAGGGGTTTAATTGCATATTTTGTCCCAATATCACACCCAAAAAGATCTGTATTTGGTTTATCAGTGGTGCAAGATTTGGGCATGTGGCAAACATGTTGATCTGGTCTGCAGCAAACTCCCGACATCTAGGACAGAGGGTTCCATTACCGGACCCCCACTTCGCTATTTTGTCTGGTGTGGTATAAAGGAAAAACCCTGTTTTATATAACTGAGCCTGTAGCTTTGTGGATTGTAGATATTTGTGGGCAGATTTCAGGGCCCTGCTAAAAAGATTTTGGTCAGAGGTTAACTTGGTTTGCCATTTGGTGTCTATCTTTGCCAGATCGTCGGGCATTTTATCGTTCAGGGTAGTATAGATCGCCCCAATCCGTAGAGGATTTACTCCCTGTATTTTATCCAGCATTTCAATTTTGTCAAAGCCCACTAGGCCACCAGTTTTATGATCCAGTGTGCTTTTTACTGCCATATAATGGAAAACCTGATTTCCCTCAAGCGAGAATTGATTTTTAAGCTCCAGAAAGGGCCTAATCCCATTTGGGGTTACGAGGTCCCCCAGTTTCACCACCCCGCATTATGCCATGTCTGAAAGTATGCATTATCAAATAATGCAGGTACTATTGGATTATTCTTGGTCACGGTGTAGTAATTTAGTCTACCAAGGCCAAGGAGTTTCCGCAAATTCGAGAAAACACGATACGCATTTATTAAGGACTTAAACCGGACACGCTTGTAGTAACTATATTTAAGCTGTCCCCAGAGGCAGCCCTTGCTATTTTCTCCTAGTAAGACTTTGTAGGGGGGTGGTAATCCTACCTGGTCTTGATCCCTATCCTCAAAGAGTAAAAAAGAGCTATGCTGAAACCATGTAGCCCAACAATATAACTTAAGGTTTGGCAGTGCCCATCCTCCTCTCTCTTTAGGTAACGAGAGCAGTTTATATGACCTTCTTGTGTTTGAATAAGCCCAAATAAATTGGCAAAAGATTTGTTCAAATAGATGGAGTATTTTGCTATTAAATTCCAATGAGATCATTCTAAAAAAGTATAGGAGCTTTTGGGAAATATGTCATTTTTACTACATTGCACTGCCCTACAATGGTCAAATGTAGATTGTTAATTTTTCTAAGTGCCTTCTTGGTATCTATAGACAAAGGAATCAGATTATCTTCCACTATTACGTCAATGTTGGCCTCGATGGTTACCCCCAAATATTTGGCTTTTGTGGTAACTCGTCTGTCTGCCCAGGTTATACAATCGTTCGAATTAATCTGTATTTTATATTTGTTTAGAGCGTACCCTGAGAGTTTCCCAAACTCCTGGGCCTCCCACTGGGGTCAGGAGTTATAATGGCCAAGTCATCTGGATATGCCATAATTTTCGTACTTATGCCATGTCTAACGTCAGCGGGAATTTCAAGATTCAGTTCTATTCTTGTGATAAGAGGATTTATAAAGAGGGCGAACAGCAGGGGGTGGCATGGGCATCCCTGCCTGGTTCCACAGGAAATTTCTATAGATTCGGTTAGCTTACCGTTCACCATAATTTTGGCTCTTGGAGTTTTGTACAGTGCCTGAATTGCTTGTAGCATGGTGGGGCAGAATCCCGCCTGTTTTAGTACTTCCCAGAGAAAGGACCAGGAGACCCGATCAAAAGCCTTTTCGGCGTCCAACAAAATTAGGGCTATCGGGTCTCCTGTTACTTTTGCTGCATCGAGAAGCATGATCGTTCTTCGTACATGCTCAGTTGTTCCTTTTTTTGGGATGAACCCATGTTGCCACTGGGAAACTAAGCTCTGTATTCTTTGGGATATTCTATTGGCCGGGATTTTGGAAAAAATCTTGCAATCTGGGTTTATAAGAGTAATTGGCCTGTAGGATGACATTTCGAGTGGGGATTTGTCTTTTTTGGGAAAAAACACAATCTTAGCCAGTGACCATGAAGGAGGAGGATCAGTGCCGCCAAATATTGAAGTGATAACTAAAGTAAAAACTTCCTTGATCTGTGGCTCAAATACCTTATAGAATTTGGCTGGTATGCCATCTAGGCCCGTAGCTTTACCATCCGGCAGGGCCCTGATTGCACCCGAAATTTCCTCCCAATTTGGGAGGTGCTCAAGCTGTTCTTGCTCTTGTTGTGAAAGTTCGGGCATGGGTATAGGGTCAAGATAGTTTGCTAAGTCTATTTTTTTATCCTCAATTGGTCTCAAATCCTCTTCAGTATATAGTTCCCTATAGAATCCTTCAAAGGCTTCCTGTGTCTTTCCCTGATCTTTAGTGGGCTTTTCCAAATTGGTGTTAATTGCGGTGATTGTGTTCATAGTAGACTGTTGTCTAATTGAAAGTGCCAGCTGATGCCCTATCTGTTCCCCACACTCATAAATTCTTCCTCATGTTGCGGCCCATCTAGAAGCTATCCTTTTTGAGAATATCGAGCCTATCTCTGCCTTCGTTACTGCAATTTTATGCTTGATTGCCTCTATGTCTCCCCCTGTTTTAATTGCTTGCGTGAGAGTTGTTTCTTCAGCTGTCAGTTTGTTTTGTAGTTTCTGCACCTGTTCCTTTTCCTTTTTATTTCTACAGATAGAATAGCCAAGAGTCTCACCCCGAATACCGGCTTTAAACGTGTCCCATACTAACATGAGTGGGGCGGAGTCCAGGTTTATTTTAAGGAATTCCACTATCCACTTCTGCATATACTTTATGTACTCGGCATCGGAAAGTAGCGCCTTTTCAAATGTCCAACTTGTGCTTGTTTCTCTTTTCCCTATACCTTTAATAGTTAATGATAATGGGCAATGGTCTGACCGGAACCTGGGTGATATCTCGATATGGGAAAGATTAATTAATGAGGAAGAAATAAGAAAATAATCAATTCTTGTCAGTGATTTGTGTGGTGCTGAAAAGAACGTAAAACCGTCTTCTTTAGGTCTTAATTCGGCCCAGACGTCTACTAATCCATGAGTTTCAATTAGGTTTAGCATAGCATAGAACACTTTTGGTTTTCTTCCAGTATATCTCCAGTTTTTGTCTGTTCGCCAATTGCTAGGAAGGTTCAAATTCTGATCCCCACATAGTATAATCGATGTTTGTCAATGTGCCAGCTCTCCAGTGATCCAGTCAATTACTCCTGGATCATCCAGGTTGCTCCCTTATATGGAGCATTGTGTAAATGAACTATTTGCTGTCAATGAACACCCCACTATCACCCATCTGCCGAGGTTGTCAGATTTGGCTCTATCTATTTGTAAGGCCAGTCTGTGATTGACTAACACCCCTACCCCCTTTACTTTCGCCCCCTGTGTTGTAGCCCCTATGACCTTATACCCAAGTGAATTCAAGATTTGTTTCTGAGACCCTTCCATAATATCCTACCAATGTGAGTAGCCTATCTGATATTTTTACGCTTGCTATGATCTACCTACCCACTCATCTGCTGTCATATGTGAAATCCATAATTTTGCATTTTTTCACCACTGTTGCAACGCCTCTTATGTTTGCACCCTGATCCGTACATATTAACTGTTGTACCCATCTTTGATTCTTAAATACTTTCACACATTCCTTTTTTTTACTTAATGCTTCTCCTGTAAGATCAGAGTCTGCGCAGGCGAATCTCTAAGATATTGTCATATCTTGGCCCTGCGCCCATTCATACGTAGCCCATTAAAATTCTATGTTAATATCTGGATAGACATATCTCTGTTCTTCTGAATCCATTGCATCTTCCTGAGGTTTTTGAGGAAAGTTTTATTAATTTTTCCCATATGTTGCCCCCTCTTCCTCCCTACCCCACCCATCCTTTGAGAACCCTTCCATATTTCTTTGTGGGCCTGATGTTACCCCAAATTTCTTCTCCCATACCACGGGCATCCCGCAAAGAATAACTACAAGTATATGTGTGTGCACCCACCCACCATCTCTGCAGCACCCTTTAAGATTGGAAAAGAGAGGAGAGGAGCAAAGATCTTCCTAGGATATACCTCTATTATTTTTTTCTTTTTTTTCTTTATATATCTCTCAGCTACCCACTCGTCCCTTCTTAATGAGTTCTAGAAAATCATCTGCCTCCCTTGGGCTTCTTATCATATACATTTTATTGTTATACATTACTCTTAGGAATGCAAGGAATTTGAGCTGTGCGGTAGCTCCAACTTTTTTAAGAGTCATCCATGCGCTTCCCCAACTCCCATTGTCTTTCTGAGGTCACCCGAGATTGATCTGATCTAATTTTAAAAGGGAAATCGGCCCCCCTTAGAGTTTTTTAGTTGAATGCAAAAAGAATGATTTTTTCCTTTAGGGCGTATGTCTGAAAGTTAATAAGAATATTCCTTCGCTTAGTTCTACTTGGATTTTTTCTGAAGGGGTCTCTATGTATTCTTTGAATATGTTTCGCAATATCAGACTCACTCTCATACACCTAGATTGATGCCTTTATCAGTGATACCACTTAGGTTTTCAAATTGTCCCCCTTCCATCCCTCAGGAATATTCGGGACTCTTAGGTTGTTTCTTCTAGAGTTCTTTTCTAGCTGTTCCAATTTCTCCTGCAGCCCCTGCTCATGCTGACAAAACACCAGAAGCTCCATTTTGCTACTGTTTAGGTCTTTGTCACCTCCTCCACTGTAGTTTCAAATGTGTGCGTCCTTTTGGACAGGGAGTCCATCTTGTAATTTGTAATTTGTAACTGGGTTTTATATCGCGCCAGCTCACCGACAGGTCTCAAAGAGCTACTAACCAAGTACAGCAACAGGAAACAGGATGAGTATATAAGAGAGTCTGAGGCTAGTAACCGTCTACTAGGAAGCAAAGATCTTTTTCTCCAATGCCTCACAAAAGCCTCGTATACCCCCCTGGTTTGCTTCAGATACTGCAAACCCTTTTTAATGTCTAAAGTAAGTGAGGAAAGCATAGCCGTACAAAAGGGGGTGGTGATGGACGGAGCATCTGAATCAATCAAACACTCACACCCAGTCAAAAGATATGGGTTTAATCCATCACCGTTCTGAAAGCATAGCCTCCAGGGAACTAACCGAGGTCTCTGTGTTGTTTTTTCCTTCCTCTGAATATTGGCATGCTGGAAGATGTTCTCTATCATCCTTATCTTGTGTGATATCTCCCACCTGGGACTCCACTTCAACCATACTGGCAACTTGTAAACCTTTTTCCTGGCAGGGTCCCTCTGCACTGAGGTGAACCTTTTCCTGCTGCTATATTAAAATTATCTCCAACCTTACCTGCCACAACTTGTAATGGACCTTGCAGAGCCACTATGCGGGGAGAGACCCTAAATAAGGACCTCAAGCAGAGTTTGATTTTTACCTAATGCTCCAGAGTGTCATTTTTTTCTGCCTTCTTCTTATTTTTTGCACTTCCCTCCTAGGCTTCTCTTTATGGTTACACCTTTGTGGTTGAGGAGGAGCTCTTTCTGTGCAGTACGGGGCCAAAAAGCAAAATGGACAAATAACAATTGCCAGGTCATCCTTCTCTGCAACGTTTGTCTCTTTTTTACGGCACATATCCTCTGGTTACATTGTATTCCCCCCACAAAAACTGGCCACGTGTCTGCCCCCCTACCTTTTCTGCCAGGATTGTCTTTGGTTTGGGCACTGACCGGGTGCTCTTCATCTCTCTTTCTTTCGCTTGTTCCAGAGCCTACCAAACCGCCAGGGCGCACGGGTGCCGTGTATGTTCTGGCGCTGCCACCATTGCAGGAAACCTTGCGCTACTACCCAGCAGCTCTTCCTGAGCTCCATGGTGGCTCTGAATCAGTGTGAGCCTCTGCCGCCTGGGTCCTGACTTCACTGCCTCTCTGCTAGTTTAACTTCCGTCTCCACCGAACCTCCAGATGCGGTAAGGCACATTGGCTCTGTTATAATCGGGGGGAGGGGGGGTAAATTACATTATTGGTGGATGCTAAGCGCTGCTCAGTGATCTGCGTGTGGCGTGGCTGCCATGTTCTCCTCTGGCCTCTATACATGTGTTAGTTAAGATTTTTTAAAATAATTTATACATAAATTATTGCTAAAACATTAACTAACACCAACCAAAATAGATAACATAAAATTCAATCCATCGCATAAAGTTTTAACACCACAATATCCAAACAATTCCACATAACAATCACATATATTTATTACAAACAATGTAATATCACATTTCCCACCCAAAATAAATAAAGAATACAAACTTGCTGTTATGTAGCTACAGATCTTTCTCTGAAAACACATACAAAAATTAAATAATTGAATTCAAGTCTCCCCCCCCCCAAAACTAAGAATTCCAATCAAAATCCATCGAAGTAATCCAGAGTATCAAGGTCCCATAAAAAACACAAAAAATTGTTTACAAAAAAAGAGCTGCTCCAAGTGACCCCCCCCCCAAGGGAAATAAAAGGAAAAAACATTGGTTTATTATAAATCAAACTAATTTCATAAAAAAAAAAAAAAACAATGACAACTCGAAGTGCCCATGGAATGTGTTCACTGACAAAAACCTTTTAAAAGAAATTGACAAAACCCACCCACAAAACACATTACATTCCCAAAAGTACTTATACATCAAAATATAACTAACTTCAGACAATTTTTCCATAACATAGTATTTCATTGTTAAAACAGTGCAAAAATGCAAATTACAAACTAGTGTAAAATAGTGACAGCAATAGTTCCATATATACTACAAACCGTCAAACAGCTTTATAACTAACTTTTCAACTTCTCTCCTAATTCCCCCTACCCTCAAAACCTTTAGAAAGGGCTTACCTGTTCTGATGAACAGCTGTTACAGTGACCCAGTTCTGATCATTTAGATTATAATAAAACAACATTTTTTACAAAATAGATGTAAGAGGTAACGCAAATGGCCACTAAATGCAACTAAAAAGAGAAATTCTAACAAGTCAAGGAAAAGTCGACATGAAAAAGCACCAAAGTCGTTGAATCATTGTCTGAAGATTACACTAACAGTAAGTAGTTGCTCAATACCTTTTATTATCAACAATGCTGCATTGATAAACATTATGCCTGAGGAGAATACAATGAACAATCTCCATTGCATGATTTACGCCATAGAAAACTAAAGTGTATACATGGGCTGCATCAATGCCATTAAAAAGTCAATGTTCATTTGTAGCAATGATGAAACACAAGAAAACAAAAGTACAAGCACCCATTCATGTATTTCAAGGTAAGGCGCCAAGTGCATGTACTCAGCTTCAGCACAGCTACTGTTATGGGATTGATATCAGTGAACTATATTATAAATGCTTACACGAAATAGTAAGTCAGTTTCCTTTGTTGTTTCCTGGGTTAGGAAACCTCAAGACCATGAAAGTGCAATCACACAGTAATGAGGACATACATCCTGTTGCTCAATAACACAGACAAACTGTATTCGATTTACAGGAAGCTGTTGGAAAAGACTTGAATTATTTAGCTAACATGATATCATTGAGTGTTCCACTGGTCCAACGCAATGTGTTTCTCCCTTAAGGGTAGTACACAAAAAGGACATTGTAGGAGTGGTAAGCATCTGTGTTGATATGGAAGCAAACAAGCCAAATGAGACAGAATGACATCCAGGTTTACACATTACCAACATGATAACACAACTGAATGGTGAGAAGGTCTTCTCTCACTTTGATTTAAATAAAGGATATCATCAGCTGGAACTCAATGAGAATTGCGGTACATTACAACCTTTCTACACATATTGGTCTGTTCCAATATAAAAGACCAACGCACTCATGGTGACGCAGTAGTGGCGGTCCACCGGATTATGACTTTCAAAGTTGTACCGGTGGTGGCACACAGGCGGTACCAGGTAAAAGTTATTCCCTGTGCCACAATATAAAATGCTCAGCGGGACTGCCCCAGTCCCGCTGACCATATATCAAGTTTCTGCACCCCCAGCCATTTAGTGGGGGGAGCCCTGCCATGAAAAGGCTGGCGGTGAAAGAACAAAGGGGGCCCTGGCGATGCATTCAGTTCTCTATTTCTCTAAAGTTCCAGCACGGCATAGACCTCACCTTCCTTGCCACGCTAGAACGTTTTTGCCGTTCCCATTGCGGTGCCTGTTTTCCAGGCACCACCATGAGAAAGGTAAAGGACTGTTTACCTTACACAATTCAACTTGTTAAAAGGTGGGCGGTCCTTGCACAGCTTTGACAATGCAGTGTAGGTGGAGAGCCTGCGCATCACTGCCAAAGTCGTAATCAAATGCTTAGTTTTGGTATGTCATCAGCTGCACAGCTTTTTCAAGATGTCATTCAACATATCATACAGCCCTTCATGAATGCTTTCAAATAAAGTGATCACATATTGGTTTTTGGAGATACACAGAAGGAGCATGATAAAGCTCTCATGCAAGTGTGTCATTTATTTGTTGATGCAGGTTTAACTTTGAATGCTGATAAATGAGAGTTTCATAAGACAAAGCTAAAATTATTTGGACATATCTTTTCTGATGCGGGTATGACACCCAATCCAGCTAAAGTGCATGTGTCGTTAACTTTCAGTTGCCCACAAGATGTGTCTATGCTAAGTTCATTCCTTGACATGGCCAGCTAATGTTCTTGATAGATACAAGACTTTGCCACCATGAGTGCTCAGTTGAGAGACTAGATGAAAAAGAAGGTTTTATTTCAATGGTCATGTGAATGGGAGCAAAGCTTAATGAAAAGCAAGTAAGCTTTCGAGAATGCTACCGAAATGGCGTAGTTGGATTCACAGGTGCATACAGAGGTTGTTGATGCTTCCTCCGTCAGGTTAGGCTCAATTCATACACAGTTCAGTAGACACACAAATGCTCCATGATAGTCTATGGAATATGCAAGCAGAAGTTTGTCCCAAACTGAACGTGCTTATTCACAACCTGAGCAAGAAAGTTAAGCAGTGGTGTGGGCTGGTGAATGTTTCCACGTATGCTTATATGTAAAGCCTTTCACGCTTGCAATAGATCATCAAGCATTGTTGACCATCTTTGGCAATCCAAAAGCCAATATGACTCCTCACATTAAACATTGGGGTCTACAATAAAAAGAATACAACTACACTATTGTGCACCATCCAGGGGAAGAGCGAAATCCTGCCAACTACTTCTCACGAGTGCCTCCCAGTGCCATGGAACCCCTAACAAGGTAGCTGAAGCCTACATAAATTTTATTGAGGAATCAAACTCACCAGCTGCCATATCATTGCAGCAAATTGTCACTGCCACAAGTCAAGATAGTGACATGTTAAAACTAAAATACATAATGACACATCAGTCTTGGAAGCAGCACACTTGACCTGTTACCGGTAACAGAGAATACCAGAAGTTTAAAATTGTCAAAGATGAACCATCTGTTACACAAGAAGTCATTATCCTGGGAGGTTCCAGAATTGTTATTACAGAGTCTACAGCAACAGATAATTGAAGTGGGCCATTATGGACATTGTGGAATCATTGTCACAAAACGATCCAATCCAATCCAATCCAAAAATTCTTTATTTCGGCCATTTAGACCATAAAAGAAACATATAAAAACATCCACATTATATTAAAACATTACTTTGAAAGAGAAAAAAAGAAAGAAAAAGAGAAAAGAATCAATTCCCTGTGGTAATCAGGGGGCGGATTGCCATTACAGTCATATCAGTGTTCCGTCCTTTAATGGTCAGGCTTTTAACAGTTTTCTCCTGATCTGCCACATGGCCATTATAAATTTGGCAACGGCAAATACTATATGAGGGGAAGTATTCGTTTTCAATATTCTGTATGAAGTCGAAAGGCTTCTTACGCCCAAATTCCTACATAGAGGCACTAGCCAATATTTCCTTGGTCTATTGTAGGCTGGGCAAAAGAACAGGACATGAATTTCCTCCTCATCATAATTGCTACACCCAGGGCACGTTTTATCATCCCCCTTTGCCCATTTACATGTAAAAGATTTAATGGGAAAAGTGCCTAGCCTCCATTGGATAAACAATTTTCTTGCCAAGATCGGGAAAATAATATCCATAAAACTTTCAAAGTGATAAGAATTCTTGGAATCCAGGAATCGATCAGTTAAAATTCCATTGTTGGGTGCAGACACTAAGAAAGCAAGACTACTCTCCTTATATATCTCCACCAGTCTTTTTCGAGAGACTTTTTGGCAACCTAGCTCAGGGGCCTCCCATAACTCAGGGAGACTCAGCCGATACAGTTCTTTCTTTATAGAAGCCAACCACAGAATTCTATCACACTGATTCAAATTCATTATGTGGATGAGGTCTTGCCTATAGTGTGCAAGCTCACTGGTGGACCAGAGCCTATGCCAGAATCTTAATGGCTTTAATTCCAAATCCTCGCCTATGGAGGGGAGACCCACATCTAATCTTAGAGGAAGCAGAGGTGTGCCACGGGGAAGGGCCAGAAGACATCTAAGAAAGTTGTTTTCTACACTGACTAACGCTGTCCCTGCTTTATACCCCCATAGCTCACTACCATAGGATGCAGCCGCTTTAGCTTGTATTTTATACATTTCTACTGCCGGGGCGATGGGTTTGAAAGTAGAAGTGTTCGCAACCTTCAGAATTGCCCCTGACAGTTGTGACAGCTTTATCCGGGATCTTGCAATTTGTGGTTCCCAAGATAAATGTTCATGTAGGGTTACCCTCAAATACTGAAATGTTTTTACCCTCTCCAGTCTTACTGAGCTCAATAACGGGTTAGGTCTAGTCTTGGGTGAGGGGTTGAATATCATGAACTTGGTATTCCCTGTATTTATCTCTAGACCATGTTGTCTACAGAAAAGACCAAATCCATCCAGGATCCGTTGAATCCCCATTGGGGATTTGGAAAGCAGGAGAGTATTGTCCGCGAACATAATGGCCGGTACCCTCCTGCCTGCCAGAACGGGAGCGTCATTATCAAGGTGGGATATGACACTATTAACATAAAGGCAAAACAGGGTTGGCGCCAAGACGAAACCCTGCCTCACCCCCCTAAAGACTGGGAACCTTTTTGACAATACTCCGTCCCTCCCACACCTAACTTGTGCAAAGTTGCTATCGTGAATCCTAATTATGGCCCGTAAAAATGGATAGGGGCACCCAGCTCTTTTAGGACCTCCCATAGTTTCTTTTGAGGGACAAGGTCAAATGCTGACCTCAGGTCCACGAACACCATATACAGCCTCCCCCCCTTGATCCTCACAGTTTTCCAATAGAGGAGAACGAGGCAGAAAATCTGATCCATGGTGGACGTATTTTTCCTGAAGCCAGCCTGGAGGGGGCTCAGAATTTCTTTATCCTCCATCCAGTCTAAAAAATGGTCCAAGAGTAGGCGAGAGAATAGTTTTTGAGGGACATCTATGAGGCTGATCGGCCAGTAGTTGGCTGGGAGAAGAGGACTGCCCTTCTTGAAGATAGGTACAATCTCCGCTCCCAGCCAAGTACAGGGGATCTCCATGCCTCCCGCGATGGAATTAAAAAGAATAAAGAGGTACGGGCCCCAGATCTCTGGGTGGGACATGAAAAGGTCACCGGGCAGTCTATCAAGTCCAGGGGCTTTCCCCGTCGCTAGTCTCTCTATTGCACGGACCACCTCCCCAAGGCTAAATTCCAATCCATCATCAGGATAGGATAGAACATCAGCAGCCACATCATTGGCAAATTCGAAGGTATCTTCGTATAATTTGCCAAAGTGGGCTTCCCAGACAGGAGCTGCAATGTTTGGCTCCACTGCAGCTTTCGGTTCACCTGTGCCAATGTTTATCAAGGACCAAAATCTTCTGGAGTCCTTCGTTTCTAATGCTAGGGAGAGGTCCTGCCATCTGTTCCAATCCCATTCCGACCTTGCCAGTGCCATGAACAGTCTCTCTGGGGCCGAGGCTCGTTTCCTCATCATCATGAAAGAGTTGTATGAGAATTGATAGTCTGTCATCCATGCAACTACCTTCCATCAAAAAACACTCAACATACCTTAAACATATCAAAGTTGCCAAAGAATGTCTGGGAAATATTGCCATTGACTTCTTCAGTCCTCCTGATAATGGACATCACCTGATGGTGATTGTTGATGAATACCCCCATTTTCCATTGATAGAGGATCTCCCAACTATCACTTAAGAAAGCTACATAGAGATTAGAGAGCATCTTTGCGAAATGAGGTGTTCCTGAGATCTTAAAATCTGACAACGGCCCACCTTTCAACAGTCAAATATTCACATGGCCCAATTCACAAAGGCAATCTGAGACAAAAGTCTAACTTTACGACTTTTGGTATTCACAGAGGGCATTTACGAGTCGTAGCGCAAATCATGGACTGCATGTACCATGATGCAAAGGAGCAGACTTTTCTGGGATATGATGTAGTGTCCGGCGACACCCTTTTCCCTGCCAAAACTGATTTTCATAACCTCTTCTACCATTTATCACACGTCCTAATGTTCTTTTTTGTACAAAAATTGTATTCTAGCCCATTGTTTACATTTCATCGGGGCCGGGCCGGAGAGTACGGCTGGAGAAGGAGGGTCGGCCCGAGTGCGGATCATACTGCCCGGGTGCGAAGATTCCAGCCCAACTGTGGATATAAAGATATGACTCAAATGACCTCTGTGGATACCAAAAGTTGTAAAGTTAGACTTTTGTCTCAGATTGCCTTTGTGAATTGGACCAGGGACTTTGTTAGTCATCTTAATGTGAAGATTTTAAAAAGCACACCTCTGTGGCCAAAGGCCAATGGCCTTGCAATTGTTTCATGAGTACTCTTAAGAAAGCTGTTGAGAGTGCAGTATTAAAAAAAAGCTAAGCTCAACCTTAAAACTGTCTGGAATTCTACTCTTCAAGTTCACCGTTCAACCCCTCACTCACCCACAAGGGAAAGCTCTGCCACCTTGATGATCGGAAGAGCCACGATGACCAACTTACCTCAATGGACCAACAGCACTGAGGAAGCAACCTGTACTAAAGACTTGGATCATAAAGTTATTGTTCATCTTTCTAGACAACGAAAATCTGATTCTCCCTTCAATGCTGAGCTATTTCATGTTCTGACCAAAAAAGGACACATGGTGACTGCCCAACATTCCGGGAAGTCCATTACATGAGATTCCTCACATTTCGAACATGTGGCTCATTGCTAATCAGTCTCTGATGTCAATGTAGAGAGTGGGTCTGAAAGGAGCATTGGAAACCCTCTAACTGCTGTTGTTTCCACATTGCCAGCACAGATAAAGGACACTTCTGCTGCCTGTCCCCAGTTTCTGAAGACACGATCAGAACGTATGATCAGAGCACCATGAAGAACCCTTTTGGCTACTGATGGACTCTGCAGAATGTTGACCTAAGCATTAGAGCATAGTGAAATTAATGCAGGTATAGAATGTTGAGTTTGTGGTTACATGCAGACGAATAAAGGCATGTAATACCAAGCTCTGTGTATGGTATAGTCATTGGAGGCTGTCCATGTAGGCTACATCTACAATTTGTGATTTTCTAAGTGGTTGGACTGCAATTGCCGAAGGACCTCCTCACGGACCTTATAAACAGCTGGGAGGATGGAGATTGAGCATTGGTTGCTTGCTGACCTAGGGTCAAAACAGGGCATCTTGAATAAGACTCTCTTTCCAGAACCTGGGAACAATGGCTGAGGAAACTGATGAATTAAGGAGTGAAGAACGTGCTGAAAGAATTGTAGAAACACACGGGACTAATATCTTCGCTGGGCAAATGTCATCTTGTGACTTAATTTAACTGAGATTAAGAGCTGGTAGGATTGGCAGTGCTGGACTGGAGAAATAACATTAACCAAAGGTTGTATCAAGGAGGCGTCCCTCACCTGCATGGTCAAGGTTCAACAGTCAATTATAATTCTATCATAGAGAAAACATATCTTCTTGGAGAAAATATGACAAATCAGTCACACAGTTCTTTGGAAGGAGATAGAGCACCTGCCCTCATAGCAGGATTAACAAAGACTCTAATCGCCCCAAACATGGCACAAAATGAGTAGGGGGTCCTCTGTATTAATTTCTGAAAACACATAGATTTGCATTGAAAAAGAAAGCTCCTATAATGTTACACTAGGTAAGCCTATAGAGTTTCTGGTTGGAGTAAATAAATTGCCACTTAACTTATCCAGTGCATAATCTGAATATGGTGATGGAGAAATTAAGTTCATTTCATCCATTGTGGAGAGGCAATACAAAAGACATCCATGATGTTCCCTAATAAATGGGTAGGCCCCCAGCCTCCTGATGAGCCTGCATTGAAGTCAAAAGAAGCTTGTGTGGAATAAGAGGAAGAGCGAAATATCATACCACAAATTAAAATCCCTCAGTGCTAGGTACAAACATTTATGGATAGACAACCAATAACCTCTTTTCAGTTTGTTTTGAAATAAGATGGCGGCAGATGGGGGGACAAACAATGAACAAAATGTAGATGACCAAGAGGCATACAAGGACAGTCTGCAAGCCAAATTGTCCTACAAGCCATGGTTAAGCATGGGGTCAGTGACGAGTTCCAGGTTATATTTTTTTTATTGGATTTTTATCCATGTTGCAATATCTTGACAGAATAGGGGTCAAAAAATACATTAAAACTACTATATTTCACAAATTGACGCATGACACAATGCCAGTAAAACTGTTGCCCTGCAATACAGTAAGTTGGGCATGCTCAGAGAATCAGACATCATCTGTGCCTTTTGATAAAAAACAAGTAATTGCGAAATGGGACCCATATGTCTCCAGGAAGTGAGGATACCGGCAAAAGATCATATGTCAGTCGGATAGACTCTGAACGGCATTCGGATTTTCCTAACCCTTGTTGGAACTGTCTTTCCTACTTATATAGGTCTATGGACCACGTTTCCGAACAACGTATTACGATGTTGGATTCAAGCAGCCTATCCGAAACAATCTGTCTGACATGAAGTGGCCGTCGGATGAAAGGATGAAAGAATGAAAGTCATGATGAAAGGGTGTTAGGAACTTTTTTTTGTGATGAATAATTGTGAGTGGAGGGCAACCTGCGTCTTTTCCCTCTGAGCTCCTGTTTGCAATGGCCTATTATATGGTACCAAGGGTACCCACTGCATGAAAGTCAGAGTGTGCCCCAGGGCTTCAGTACTGGTTGTGCCACCCTGTGTATGACAAAATGCAGAATGGCTCCCAGCACAGCACTGCAGCACAGAAGAGCAGTTTCAAAATGTTGGTTCTACTTTGCCATTTAAACAATTGGCAATGGTCCTACTTACCATAACAATATATATGAGTCTCACATGGATTCCTAAGTCAAGGGGCTTCATATTGTTGATCACAGCACATACTTTAAAGATATTCTAACAGCAAAACTTCCAAATTGTCATTTTTTGTTGTGGAAAATGTAGTATACCCATTAGCTAACACAGAGTTACCAGCTGACCTCTCAATTCGGCTAACTTCAGAATGGGATGCCTGAAAGGGGTAATTCAAGGTATCCAATTAATTTTGGCATTAAACCCAACTTACTGCCCAAGTGGAATTTAATGTCACTTTTAAAGAAGGGCAAAAGTTGCTTTTCTCTTGCCAAGTTTGTCCAGTGACCTACCACAATTGCTGGCCACTAGACAGCCTTCTGCCCCTGTGGGGAGTAGTGTGAATGATTCACAGACTCAGGAATAGCCTGCTACAGAGATAGGTGCTACCTCCCCCTTGCAGGAGGTCTTTCAGTGTGTTGCCCCAGATGGTGAGTTTCAAAGGTGAAGGCGCCTTTGGTGGGCAAATGGCAATCACATTCCTGAAGCGTTGACCCTTTTTCAGGTAGACAGGCTGGTGGTGGGAACAGAGAGGGGAAACTAGTGTCCCAACCCATTTATCAGTGGGCGTATAGCCCGCAGGGAGCCACACCTCTAGGGCCGGCTACCAAGTTCCTAGCATCCGAGGAAGGGTCAAGACAACTTGAGAGTGGGTGGAATAATGCACTCTAGGATTGCTAGATGCCATTCATAGCTGGAGGTCATCACAGGATTTGACAGGACTTTAATCAGACATGTCAATTCTTGATCCAGACGAGTCAAGTCTTAAAATCAGCACCACTTAGCAGTTGCTCACAAATGATGCATATCTCACAACTCATGGAAGTAGTGTCCCAAATCACCGCTTACTGTGTAAAGCGATTGTTGGAGGATCCAGCCCCTCAATATCATTGACTACAGAAGTCTGAGTATGAAACTATTCATGCGCAGAAGCTCAGGGATGATGAGGTAGAAAATCTCAGAGGTATCAGGAGACACAAACCACAAATTTCATAAACACGATGTCAGCCATTTTAAATTCAGCCATATTAAATTCCAGTATTCAGAATTAACAATGTGTAAACTATGCCTGTGGACCTGGATGGAGAGACCACTCTGCAGACCACTTGTGGTCAGTAAGCCAATCAATAACTCACGTCATGGTGACCTAAACCATGTCACATAAAACACAGGCACCCTACATTAAGCAATGAGGCTTATGAGACTCAAGTAATGCCTAGCAAAAAAGGCTGATAGATAAATGCAAAATGACAAAACATAGTCAGGAAACCTCATTGTAATAGTCCTGACCAGTAAAAATTAAATGGGTGAAGTTCACATTCCAGACAAGACAAGATTACAAAGTGTAGTGGCTGGTAAAACGCAAGACCGAAAACAGCACTTCCACATGTTTCTAGGGGCAGAGCTAAATAACATGTAATTGGTGAAGAGTCTTCTAAACTGCAAAAACATAGGAAGCTAATTAGCTTGTTTAGATATTTTGAGGTGGTATGCCTCAAAACATTTAAACCAATCTAGGAACCCAAGGAATATTTAAGGCACCTGTTACATCCTGCATTATACCTTACTTCTCCTTTAATTGCATGAGACTGTATTCATGAAGTTCTGGTTCTCAGAACTTTCCTGGTGATGCATTCTGCCTCTCCCTGTCAGTTGTACTTGGACCTTGAAGCTGTATACTTGATGCTGTGCTGCTGAATAAAGCTTCTTCTTTAAAACCTTTTTTCTGGATTATTACATATTTTGGCGACGAGGACTCCAGCCATCTACAGCACAGGAGCGGAGTGAACCCCATTTTATTGTTCCTGAATCTTTGTTTTGGATTTCTGTGGATTACATAACTTTCCACCCCTTCAAAATCATCCTGCTTGGGATTACTACTCTTCAACTTTAATGCCTGGGTTTCCTGAGCTTTCTACGGAAATTTTGAAACTTTTCCGACTTTATTTCATCATTTTGGAAGGATTTGCATCTTTTTAATTGCTGCTCGAGCCTCACCGAAGCCCGTTTCTGGTTGCTAAGATACGAAGACGCCGAGCCTTCATAGAACCTTCCTACGTGTCTCCTGTTTCCAAGGTGCCGATCTGTTTCCTGGATACCGAGACGCAACACCCTACGGAGCGTCATCGTCTCAATGCGTCAATCACCTAGCAACCGCTAGCGTCAGTCACCCAGCAACCTCTGAGCATCGGCACGTCGGCGCGTCCTCTTTCCAGATACTGGTGCGCATTGAAACGCACTCTACACGCAGCGTGACGTCCCACGTCACACGCTGCGTACAACGTGACTCCATCTTGTTTTGTTTCCTGTTCCCTAGCAACCCTTCGCCGATCCTACACGGAACTGCTTTTCCTACGCGAAGGGTGTCGATGCTTTAATTAATATTATACGGACGCGCCATTCATCCAATTTCACACGGAAAAGTTACTTTTTCATCGCTATTTACAGCGTTTACTACATTTTAATTCCATTTTGTGAAATTTTATTTTCTTTAATATTCTGCCATCGTGTCATGAAGGAAGGTACTTTATTCATGTTACTTATTTAAGGAACTTGACTATTTCTACAAGTGACTTTGCTTTTGGCATTATCAGATTGATTTTACTTCAATTATTCCATTTATTTTATTGTTTACCAGATTTGTACACATTGATCCACCACACTATTTACAGGTTTTGTGGTATTTGCTTTAATTTTAACTCTGTCTTTAGAAATGCAGTTTGATCCTCCTGCTAAATTTTTGCAAATCAAAGGTGACCCTCCTTTGCCTTGGGCAAGATGGAAGGAGGAGTTTTTCAACTATATGAAAGCCATTGACGGAGAGCGAATGGGTTCTGAAAGAAAAAAGAGCATTTTATTACATTGTATAGGATCAGAAGGACAAGATATTTTCAGAACTTTGCCCCCCATTTCTACTCCTTCTGGCAGTGGTGATAGTCTCAATGTTTATTCTGAGGCTCTTGCCAGATTAGAGAAAAGATTTAAACCCACTGCTAACATTGCTCTTAATAGATTTAAATTTTACACCAGGTCACAGAAACAGGATGAGTCTTTCGATGACTTTCTCACGTCTCTAAGATCTCTAACATTACGTTGTAATTTTGGTACAATGGCTGATGAGATGATACGTGACCAAATTATTGTTCACGTTAAGAATAAGAAAGTCCAAGATAAGTTATGGTGCCTGGGTGATCCCAGTTTGGAAGAGAGTATTGCCATTGCTAAATCTACGGAGATGTCCGAAAAGTGGATGGACATTGTAGATAAACAAAGTTCTAATACTAGTAAAACTAATGTTGAGGAAGAAGTGTGCTTAGTCAAGTCCAAGAATGAAACAAAGAATAGTACTACCTCACAATCCACTGTCAGGAACTGGTCGAATAGCAATTACAGGAAACCTGATGTTAGTAGCAATTCGGTTTCCTGTTATAGGTGTGGTAATAAGTCACATGTTGCTTCTTTCCCAGGATGTCCTGCCGTTAATAGAACTTGCAACATTTGTGGTAAGCTGGGACACTTTAGTAATGTCTGTAGAGAGAGACGTTTTAACTCACAAGGAAGAACAGGACAGTCTCGTGTTGTTCCCAGTTATCCCACTCCTGTCAAAGTTTCTTCCGTTAATGATTCTGAACCTACCCCACAGGAGATTGCCAGAGGATATGTTGTGTCCATATTACAAAAGGGTACTATTGTTTTTATTTGCAGGAAATCTCCTAAATGCAATTTTAACATATTTGGGGTTGAACTTGAATTGATGGTAGACTCTGGGTCCCCATGGACCATCATTACTAAACAATACTTTGATGAAAAATTGCAAGAAGTGTGTGATTTTGCCAAACTACAACCTTCTGACATTTTAGCTGAAAATTTTAATGGAGGCAATATTTCAATTGAAGGATTTTTAAATGTGCAGTTGACTTTTAGAGGTAGATGTGCCCATATTAAATTGTACATAGCGTCCAAAGGTGTGAATGTTCTGGGCTGGCAAGATCAATGGGAACTTGGTATCAAACTGAATCCACGAGCCAAAGATCCCATTGAACTGTGTAGTGACCAAGAGATGGTTAATAGTATTTCTGAACGGGAAGAAGATGTTACCTCCTTTTGGAGTAAAAAATTTGACAAAGTATTTTGTGATCAATTAGGAAAATTGAAAGGTTTTGCACACAAAATCGTTTTAAAAGACAATGCCATTCCTGTGAAACAAAAATTGAGAGGTGTACCCCTCAATGTCAGGTCTGAACTAAAGGACATGTTGGATGATCTGTTGAAAGATAATATAATCGAACCCATTGAGTCTTCTGAGTGGGTTTCACCCATTGTTCTCGTACGCAAACCTGATCAGAAGTTAAGAGTCTGTATTGATTTGAGAGCCCTTAATTCTAACATAGTCATAGATTGCCATCCACTTCCCAATATCAATGAATTAGTGTCACTTTTTGATGGTGCGCAGATCTTTTCCACCTTAGATCTCAGGTCAGCGTACCATCAAATAGAGTTAACGGAGGAATCTAGGAAATTCACTGCTTTCATCACACCCATGGGTCTCTTCCAGTGCAGAAGAATGCCGTTTGGGTTGGCTTCTGCCGCTTCTGTATTCCAGAGGGTAATGTTCCTAATTTTTAGAGATCTAGACTCTTACGTTAAATGCTTTCAGGATGACATCCTAATTTTTTCAAAAAATGATGCAGAACATTCTGTTCATCTTAATGAGGTGTGTTCCAGACTACAAAACTATGGTCTTACCCTTAAAGCACACAAGTGCAATTTATTTAAGAAATCTGTGGAGTATTTAGGGCACACTCTTTCAGGAGAGGGTTTAATTCCGAAGAAATCAAATGTGGAGGCCATTCTTAATGCTCCGGCTCCCATTAATAAAGAACAGCTTTTGTCGTTTTCAGGCATGTGTGAATATTACAGCAAGTTTGTTGCTAACTTTGCTACAAAGATGGAACCCTTGAGAAAACTCTTGAGGCAAAAGAATGAATTTGTTTGGAACACAGAGCAAGAAAACGCATTTTCAGAAATTAAAAAAGATATTGTAGGTTCCCCTACTTTGAGACCCTTTAGAATGGGAAAAAAGTGCATAATCACTACAGATGCAAGTTTATATGGTTTGGGTTGTGTACTTTCCCAAACTGACGGTACGTCTGAATGGAATGTGGCATTCTCATCCAGGACACTGAGTGAGACAGAGCGCAGATACGCAGTTATTGAGCGGGAGTTGCTGTCGTGTGTATGGGCTATAGAGCACTATAGAATATATATTTGGGGCAGTAAGTTCATTCTGAGGACTGATCATAAGCCCCTTGTAAATATTCTATCAGTGGGAGGAAGTTGGAATTCCACAGCTAGGATTGCACGATTAACATCCAGATTACAAGAATACAGCTTTACTGTGGAATACATTCCTGGGAAGAAAAATGTGACAGCTGATTGCTTGTCACGCCTGCCTTGTCTTACTTTAATTGACAGTGTCAAGAAGTGTGAAGATGTGGATTTTGTTTGTGGTTTGCAGGACTTTGTTGATTCACAGTATCAGGAGATCACTGAACAGTTTTGGTTTAAGTGTCAAGAAGAGGATGAAAAGTTTCTTACTTTGAAGAAATATTTGTTGGAAGGTTGGCCCAACAAAATCAATGTTAGAGAAGATATAGTTCCATTCTTCAATGTTGCTGATGAATTATTCTGTGATGGTGATTTGGTGTTCAAAGGTGACAAGTGTGTTCCACCTGTTGGTGTTCAAGAGCTGATACTCAAGTTGGCGCACAAAACCCACCCTGGTATTTCTGCCATGAAGCGTTTGATTAGATTAAATTTCTGGTGGCCCGGTCTAGATAGGTTTGTAGATCGGGTGGTTAGGGATTGCAGTGAGTGTTGTGACAAAGACAAAATGTTAAAAGTTGTCGTTCCACCTCTTAAGCCGGTAGTTTGGCCTGAGGTTCCATGGAGTAAAATTGCCTTTGACATTTCTGGTCCATTCAATATTTTGCCTGAATCTTCTCGCTTTGCACTTGTGATTATTGATTACCATTCTAAGTGGCCAGAGGTAAAGTTTGTGTCAAAGATTACTTCTGAGGTCATAATTTTGTTTTTCCAAGAGGTATTTTCTAGAGAGGGCTGTCCTTCCACCTTAGTATCAGATAATGGAGTACAATTGGTCTCATCAGAAATGCAGTCATTTTTACAATCTTGCAACATTAAACATATTAGGACGTCACTTTACGAGCCACATGAGAATGGTCAGGTTGAGCGTTTCAACCGTGTGTTAAAGAACTTTGTTGTTGATGCTATTAAGGAAAAAGGTAACTGGTTGAACATCCTCAGAGAGAAGCTTTGGCATTACCGCATAACTCCACACACCACCACTGAGGTCAGTCCTTTCAGGTTACTTAAGGGAAGAGACCCTGCTTCTGTTATTTGTCCTTGGTGGTTCAAAGAAAAATGTAAGGCTTTTTGTGAGGAGGTGGTTGACGTCAAACTCGTTGCGGACAGAGTGGCTTCTAAACAAAATAAATCTGCCCTGTGGTACAACAAAAGGTGGAGAGCTAAGGAACATGGTTTGGCTGTGGGCGATTGGGTCAAAATTCTGAAACCTTCTTTTGTTAGCAAGGGGGTGAGCAGATATAGTAGACCCATTCAGGTTAAAAATGTTTTTCAAAATTCTGTTATCACGCAAGATGGTAAGGTCTGGAATGTAAGCAAGATTGCGAAATGCCCTGTCCAGTATGGTGTGAATTCCCATTTTGCCTGTCACAATCCTACACAAGGTCTTTGTTCTAGGCCCTCTACTGACACCATTGCTTCCAGGATCAAGTTGGATTCCCGTGCTCGTAGGAAACCTGTTTCCTTACGAGACTATGTATAATATCTTGCCCTGCGAAGTTGTTCCTTGTTCCATTATGATTTTGTACATATGTTATTCTTCTTGTTTCTTTTGTTTATGGGGGAGATGTGTTACATCCTGCATTATACCTTACTTCTCCTTTAATTGCATGAGACTGTATTCATGAAGTTCTGGTTCTCAGAACTTTCCTGGTGATGCATTCTGCCTCTCCCTGTCAGTTGTACTTGGACCTTGAAGCTGTATACTTGATGCTGTGCTGCTGAATAAAGCTTCTTCTTTAAAACCTTTTTTCTGGATTATTACAGCACCACAATAAAGACCTGGCACAGAAGCAATAACATCCTTTGATATGAGAGATGAGCAAGCAAAATCAGTTGAGCATACCTAAACCAAATAGCCAAGTAAAAGAGATATAAGACCACACATGCACCTAGTCCTGATGAAGGATAAAGACTGCTACAGACACCATGGAAGGAACAATCCACACTGGTCTATTGCTGACATCAGAATGCTTTGAGATGAATGAATGAATGAAGGACATCTTATATAGCACAGACTTAGCCCATGGGCATCAAGGCGCCTAACAGAAATAATATAAAACATATGTACCGGAAACCAACTTACAGATAGGCCTCTGCGAAAAGCCATGTTTTTAATGCCTTCCTAAAAGGACCAATAGCGGGTTGTACTTTTAATTCCAGAGGGAGAGTGTTCCACAACCTCGGGGCCAGAAAAGGAAAAGGCCCTTCCGCCCCATCTGACTTTCCGAGCCCGGGGTACAGTCAGGAGATTTTTACTGGAAGAGCGTAGGTCTCTCCAGGAAGTGTAGGAGACTAGGAGAGATCGTATATCTTCCGAGCCATCACCACATAGCGCCCCGTAGACAAAGCATAGGCTCTTAAAAGAGATCCTAGCCTGAATCAGGAGCCTATGCAGACTCTTCCTGGCTAAGGTGGCAGATGAGCGGCCAGGGACGTCAAGAATGAACCTAGCTGCCGCATTTTGCACAGTCTGTAGGCGTTGTATTAGGCCTAGGTTAATACCTGAGTAGAGTGCGTTACAGTAATCTAACCGGGACATGACTAGGGCCACTACAGTCTGTTTACGAGTTTTCAGAGAGAGATAATGAGTGATTTTCCTCAGGGTCTTGTTGACACCCCAGCAGTTAGAGACTGTTCTGTTTACCTGCTGGTCCATAGCAAGAGAAGTGTCAATCACCATGCCCAGATTCCGAGCGGATTTAGTAGGCCGCGGACAGTCTCCAAGGGATGGGGGCCATCAGTAATTTGACCAGGCATCCTGGTCTCCTCCAAAGATCAAGACTTCGGTTTTCTCTCTGTTCAGTTTTAGCGGATTACAGATCACCCACTGTGAGACTGCCTCCATGCAGTTCCTAAAACTGAGAACGGAGGTACTCACCGAGTGGGAGAGGGAGACCAGGATTTGGGTGTCATCGGCGTATGACACCACCTCCATCCCAAAAGATCTTACCAACCTGGCGAGTGGGGCCACATATATGTTGAAGAAAGTGTGGCTTAGAGCCGACCCCTGCAGTACCCCACAATGCACAGGTTTGGGAGGGGATACAAATTCTCCTAGCTTGACCCTCTGCTCTCTCTGATTGAGGAAAGAGGACAGTAGGCTAAGTGCAGAGCCCTCTACCCCCATCTCCCTAAGACGCAACGTTAAAATAGAGGGAGATAGGGTGTCGAAAGCTGCTGTCAGATCTAGCAAAACCATAAAAGTAGTCTGCCACTCATTAACCTTGTACGAATATGGTTTACAACCACAGTAAGAGCCAACTCAGTACTATGGTGCTTCCGGAACCCATGCTGAGATGAATCCAGAAAGCCAGAGGAGTCAAGAAAAGTAGTCAGATGTAAGTTAAGATGGATCTCTAACATCTTTGCTGGGGCCGGCAACAGTGATATTGAACGGAAATGTTTCATTATCCCAGGGTCTAATGACAGCCTTTTCAGCAAGGGCTTGACCACTGCTTTTTTCCAGGACACTGGGAAGATGCCTTCTGTAATGGCCAGATTCATCACTTCAAGATAAAAGGGCAATAAAACTTCCCTACAATCCTTCAGGGTTCTAAGGGGACAGGGGTCCAGAGGCGAGCCAGATTTAATCCTATTCAGGAGCACATAAAGCTGCTGGAGCGTGAGAAGAGGAAGATTGGACAGATTACTGGAGGAGTCTTTAGGCCGGCAGTCCGTAGGCAATGGAATTACAGGAGAAAGAGGACCCAATAGGTCCCTTTGAGATTCCAGGGAAGCATAAATATCCGCTATTTGTATGTGAAAAAATAGTGAGATCTTATCGCACAGTTCTTGAGACCTTTTAACCGGGTCAGGAGTTTGTAATGAGCAGAGGAATCCATGAACTTGAACAGTTCCCTTGAGGAAGTGAGGGAGGCCGTTAGATTGTAGAAATAGGCTTGCTTTTCCTCAATTATTTTCCTTTTATAATCTCTTAACAAAATCTTGTGCTTTTCCCTTTCTCTGTAATCCCAACTGGCTCACCCGAGCCTCTCCTGTCTACTACAGTCCTGCCTTAGAAGCCTGAGTGTCTCTGAGAACCATGGGGCAGAGGGTCGTTTTCTGGCAGAGTAGCCATACGAGGCAGGGGCTAGAAGATCCACCGCTCTAGCGACAGCATCGGAGAGGCCTACCACGGCTTCATGGGCCTCCGTCCCTGGGGTCATCCTGATGTAGGCCATAAGAGGGGTTAAGGTGTTATTGGTGATATTCCTGAAGTTCCGCTTGGGTTCCTTTCTCCTAAGGGGACATGTCCTGGAGGAAGAGGGAGATTTTAATTCCAAAGGGACAGCTAAGTGATCTGACCACACCAGGGGGATGGGAGGGTCTGTTTTAAGTCTGAGATCGTTAGAAAAAACCCCATCCAGTGTGTGACACGCCTGATGAGTAGGGCTGTCCACCAATTGTAAGAAGCCATATGCTGCTAGAGAGTCCACCAAGCAACCAGTATCACTAGAGCCTACATCTTCCAAATGGAAGTTCAGATCACCCATGATTGTCGGATTTGACCTACCAAAATAAGGCTCTAAGTTATTGAGTAGCTTGAGGCAAAAAACAGATCTAGGGCCCGGGGGCCTATAGATCAGGAGGCCTGAGAAGGAGACCGATGGGAGGGAAATTAGGGAATAGAAAATGACCTGACAAGGATCCGAGGGTAAGGAAAGGGTTTCAATACAGCAGATGACCGAATTCTTAAAGAGGATCCCCAGGCCTCCCCCTCTCTGACCATTTCTATCCAATCTGGCCAACGCATAGCCTTCTGGGACAGCATTGGCCAGTTCAGGGCCCGAGGAGGCAGAGGCCCATGTCTCTGTGATAAATACCCACGAGGGCTTCCTGACTGCAACAAACTCGCTGAAGGCAATGTTGTTCTTTACCAGCGATCTGGCATTGATGAGAAAACCTCCTTCGGTGCTAGTATTACAGGACAGCGAAGTAGTGGAAGATCGCATGGCAGATGTTTCAAAAGATATAGACTGTCAGGCCCGAATAGCAGCCACAGTGAAAGGGCCCCTGCAAGGCCTCAGGGGTGAACCTATGGAGGTAGGGAAGTTTAGCGGGTTTCAAAGCGGTAAAGTCCTGCCAAGAGTAGATACAACTTTCTCGAGGAACTCCTGACATAGCGGTCTCTCCTCCAGCCCCCAGCGCGTCCTCAGCGCGGACGGGCGCAGATGGGCTGGACTTAGGCGCGACTTCGGCGAGCACAGGCTGATCGCGGAGAGAGTCATCCCGGGTTAAATAGGGGAGGAACTAAAAGGCGAAGCCCTCGTGACCCTAGCAGCCAATTAGGCAGGAGACAAGCTATTCGCCGGCGCCCTCCACAACAAACGGGAGATCCCACGGTGGAACGGGGCGCTGGCAAGAAGGCGTAAGGTACAATTAAAGTTTTTAACCCACAGTGCAAATCACAAAAAACTCGTTTTAAAAATTAGCAGTTTAGCAGCTTTAATTTTGTTCAGTGCCACATCGTAGTCATGCAGCATAGAAAGTTAAAAACATCCGCTCATTAAAACGCTACAGCGATTATCATGAGACATCCGAGTAAAGCACCAGCGCCATCAACTAAACACCAGAAATGCACAAATATGCAGACTTGCATAAAACCAAGCTAGTGAGAGTGCCAGGCCATTTCTGCTAGCCTTTTCCCTGTCATGACCCATGCCATTGAAGGAACTGGAAAGAGAATAGGGATCCTACGTAATGAAGGAAACAACTGGAGCAGTGTATTTTTTGCTTTGACCTTTTATGTTTGACTAGGCCACATATATGTTTACAGCGGCTTCATCTATTCGTGTGATGTACCATTATAAAAGTAATGTAGTGCACTTGAACAGATACAGAAAGTTCACATACTGTGTAATCCCAACATTCATATGGGTGTGCATATTAACGTTTTTCCCTATAGTAACAACAAATTGCAGTTCTCCCCATACATCTGTATTTGTGTAGTTTGAATAACATTGTTGATTCTTATATAGCTGCATATTCATTTAAATACTGTCCATTTATTTTAAAACTGAAAATGTATCAATTTAAATAGTGCTTTTGATCTATATTGTAACTGTATATGTATCTGTAATCATGCATTTAGATGTGTACTGAGATGCTTGCTGCACTAAGTTGTTTAAAGGCCTTGAGAACTGGGATTTAATAAAATGTTAATAATAACGTGAATTTTTGCTTTGGAAAAGGTAATGTTTTCTTTCAGCTGCAGTTGCTTGTGCTCATGGTTAAAGAAAAATAATAATAATTTTAAAGAAAATAGACACCAGCTGACACCTCGCACGAACATGGCAGCTCGGCGTTGATCTTGGCTCTTATCCTGCTCTTGGATTGACTCCAGCATTCGAACCTTCTTCCATACTACGGTACTCCCCCCGGGACCGTCACAGTGGATGGGGGACCCAACTCTGCTCTCTGTGCTATCTAACACTGTTAGCCCCTCCTCCCAATTGTTTTTGAACAAATGCCTTTGAGGCTGTGCTGTACCCGTGGTTTCCTTCACCCACGCCAGCACCCTGGCCACCTCGGGGAAGTCCTTCCTAGCCTGACCTCGAATAGATGCCGTCCACGCTTTGCCCTAGCCGCGATTTTCACTACACCTACTGGTAACCTGATTCATCCCTGGACTTACCAGACTGCCACTTGCAGCTTACTCCTCTTGACCTGCAGCACCTCTAAATTTTGGCAACTCGGTCCTGATGATGGTCCTGATTTAATAGGACTGAAACGCCATCGACCTACCTACCAGCGCAACTAACGGCGCACATTCAACTGTGGTTCTTTAAAATCTAAAAACATGTTCTATCATTGTAAATAATCATTCTTGTTGAACCATTTTGTCACTTTGTCACCTTCCTCCTTCCGCTGTTTTCTCCTCACTTGCCACTTGCGCCGTCACCTTTTGTCATGAGCACAACGTGCATCATGTTTCTTTTTGGGTTGCCTTCGCAGTTTATACTCACAGTGCTGGTATAACTGTTCTGTATAAACTGTGATTTCAAATATATGATGCCATGAGCACTTTTGAACAAACTACCAGGAGTCTCCCTCTTTCTTTTTTGTAATGTTGTGTACATACGTATGTATCTACCTTCCTCATTGATTCCGGTTGAGACATTGACGCTAACTTTTACTTACTCACCCAGATCTCAACCTCGTCTATTGGTTAAACTCCTGTTGTTATTTACTACATGGTTAAAGAAAGGCTCATTGTGTGAAAGAGATATTGAGGCTCAAAAGGAGTATCTTTTGGTAATGACAAGAAATTTTTGTGAACGAAGAGAGGACTACTGTCCAAGCGGAATAGGAGGATAGGAGGAATCCAAGGATATTCTAATGTGAAGACCAATGGAAAGAAATCTCAAGTGTAGTTGTCAAGTTTTGTCATTTGAAGATGGAAAATAATGAGACGGACATGGGATTCTCAAAGGTGCTGTTGAAGGTATAATTGAGGATCATTCTTTACTTTTATTCAGATTTCCATAGACTCTGACAAGTACAGACCTGTTTATGACATCTCTGTTTGGTGGCTTTATGCTATACAATATTCTTTCTCTTTAGAAAACTTTTACAGAGGTTCTACTCTGTTGACACCTTTCTCTGCTTCCCTGCCTAAATAGAGTTTTCCTGATTTTTTATTTAGAATAAGGTTTAGTAGATCTTTTTAGAAAAACTCATGTGTTGGCAGCACGACTGGGACTTTCAATCTACTCACCAGACTTTCTTTCTCATTCTCTGTTAGCAGCAAAATAATTCCTCATTTACTTTCTGTTATTGAGGATGTATTTCATATGTTGTGTCGTTTATCCCTTAGTGAATCTGTAATGTTATACTATGTCTCTGCACTTGCTTTATGTGAGCTTGGCTTTGAATTTGCAATAAATCCATACTTAATCCTATTAATCGACTCTGAGCTTTTGGGTTACACTGTAATTCGTATATTGTTTGGCATTTTGTTCCTAAGGGCACCTATAACCTTCCTTTTCAAGGGACAAGGGAAAAGGAGCCCACATCCTATGCATTGCAAGATGGTAGCAGAGGATTGTTAGTTCCTGATATAGGGAGTCAGCTACATTTATATAATGAATAGTTAAAATCCTAGTACCCAGTTCCAGGGCCCATGTTTAGATTCAGCGGATCATTGGAGTTCCAGTGGTTTGTGGCAGAGTGGTAACAATAGGGGAATGAGCATTGATTGGGCTGCACATGTACGACTTATGCATAGCTGACAGTATTATTACAGTTGTGTGATGTTTGGTGGAGGCATTTTGAATGCTGTTTTATTGTGGTGTTTCATGTGAAGAAGTTAAAGTTGTTAATGGGTCCGATGTGACCTAAGATCCTGGGTTGATAATAAAAGTGTAGAAACACTATATTGTTATTGTCTGATAAGGTTTTGTGGTGTTTGTCATGAGACGTTGTCAATAGCCCGATTGAGATAGGGACATTTATCTTTATGTGTGCCAGTGAGGTGAACCTTGGCTAAAGGTTCTCAATGCCACTTCAAATGACAGTGGAAGTGCAGAAATAAGTCAAGGAAGGATCAAGTCAAAAGTGAGAGCGAATTTGTTGGATGTAGCTCACAACTTGAATTAGATGAAATGATAAGAGGAATTCTTGAAATAGCGCCAATAGATACTTATCATCAAATTGAGTTTCTGTTTATGAGCAAGGATGTTACTTGGAGATCAAGACAAGCTCATGATAAATTATCTGAAATAGCCCAGAGATATGAAGTAGATTTAAAGTGGACTGAAGCTCTACAGAAGAGCCATCGTTCTGCTTTTGCAATCAGGATTAGAAAATTAAAGAATACTAAGGTCAAAAATGCAAATTCTGGAATAAAGTCTCAGGATCCAGAATAGGAGTAAGTGGGAGGTTAAATGGTCTAAAAGGAAAAGTCCCAAGAGGTCAATGTGAGAGCCGCCTCATTTCAGAGAGGGGGAGGGTGAATTATGATTCTACCTTTACAGGAGCTACCTAGCGGAAGTTTTGTTTATGTACCTTGGAATAGGAGTGATCTTGCATCATTCACTAATGATTTCCCAAGGTTTAGAATAAAACTTGTGGAATGGTACAAAAAAGTTTAGCGTTTGTACAAATTTCAAAGGTTTTGGGGAATGAATTGAATACTCTATCTGTTATTGAGGTTCCTAGTGATTTGTGGACATCATGTAAAATAGCCAGAGAGTGGCCTGATAGGGAGCCAGTAAGAGACCCTTTGACTAATGATCTGTCACCCATATTAATGAGAAAGTACAACCAAGTGATGACGTGGTTAAAGTCTTACGTGTTGCCCCAGGATGTTTACTGGGTCAAGATTCATTGAACGACCCAGGAACCTAAAGAGATGATTCATGCATATTACAAGAGGCTGTTCAATAAGTATAGTGGAATGGAAACAATGGAACCTAAGGAGATGGGACATTTTGTGTTTAGGTTTGTGACAGGATAAAGATCTGAGATTAGAATGATGATTCAATAGCATCTGATTTGTTGAAAAAATAGGTTGAATGATAACATGTTTTGTGCTAAATATTGCATTGATGAGATTGCCATGAGGCAGAATAAATTGAAGTCAAAACTAAATGAAAGCTGCTCAGAAGGGAAGTCAATATCCGTCATTTGTTGGGAACACACCCTCTATGGAGGCAGTATACCCGCAGGGACCTCTTTCCATACAAGGTAGCTGTCTGGGTATCCCTATTGATGCCACTACTGGAATTGATGTAGCCACGTTGAAAAGTCTAACTTGTGCCACTATTGTAATAGGTTGTGGCAGATGAAATGTCGCCTTAAGCCTGCAACTCAAGGTCTGAAACTAAGGTTTACTCAGTCTCAGAACAATAATTCTATACAACTTCAAAATATATCCAGGTCCAGGTCTCAAAATGTTAATGTGCCTCAAGTCCCAGTGATGCAACTTCTACAATCCCCAATGCCACAGGAAGCTTCAATTGTCCTAGATTTGTTTAAAACCAAGGTATGGATGTGAATCAGAATTCTTTCCAATGTGTCATTCCTAATGAGTCACATCACATGTTTGTTACTATTAACATTTTTTGATCAGATCAGTCTGCTTGACAGTGCCTTAGAGGGGAGGAAGATTGTTTGCTTGATGCAGTCATGGAACTATACCAGAGTATCCCATATGTAGATGGTGAGGTAAATGGCCACATTGTATCATTCTTGATTGATACTGGGTATACCTGTTCTATTGTGCGAACAGTGTAAGTGCCAGACCTAACGCTCTCTGGAAGAACTATCTAAGTTGCTGGAGTTGCTTCTCAACAAATGAGGAATCCCAAAACTGAGGGTTTGCCTTTGAGAATAGGAAATGTTATTTTATTTTTATTTTGGTTTATGATTCAGGCCCTGTGAGATTGTTATGGCGTGACTTAGTATGCAAGCTGAATTGCACCAATTAATGCACTTCAAGAGGCATTGAGTTTCAAACCCACAATCATGATGGGGCCTTTAAAATAGTTAATCAAAATCCAGTTTTTGCACTGTACCCTATGCTGACAAGTGAATCTTAGAGGTACTGTGAGATACGAGGTTATACAGATAAGCCAAATGCAGACTATCCCAGAACACCACAGTGTAATTTGATTCCTGAAACAATTGGCAGAATAGCTCCAGTAATTGAGACAATGATTCAAAAAGGTATTTTGAAAGAAATGATCATGAGTTCATGCAACTCACAGAATATGGGTCTACCAGGTGGTAAGGACTGCACAGAGTACAACCTTTGCAAGGTAATCAATGTTGTGCTTCCTTACGGTCCCATTTTACCAAAACCAGCTATGATATTGCTTCAAAATCCATGTGAGGCTGAGTTGTTCTGTGTCATCGATTTGTGTCAAGCTTTCTTCTCCATACCATTGCATGAGTGCAGTTATTTTCTCTTTGCATCCAGGCTCAGAAGTTATATTTTAGCATGGTGCAGAGTCCCACAAGGGTATACAGAGAGTCTCTCCATTTTCAATTGAATCCTTAAAAATATTTTGGAGCCTTTGGTTATGCCCTGTAACTCTGTTCTGGTACAGTATATTGATGACATGCTGGTTGCATCAAATACTCAGGAATGTTGTAAAACTGACGCTATTGCATTGTTGAACCACTTGACTGAGAACGGACGTAAAGAGTCTCCCAGTAAGTTGCAGTTCTGTTTAAAAGAAGTCTTGCATCTTGGTCATCATATTGAGAAAGGAATCAGAAAGCTGACGCAAGAGAAAAACTACAAGCTACCCTGAAAGAGGTCCAGATTTTTTTGGGAAGGGTAGACTAATGTCGCCAGTGGATACCCATCTTTTCTCGAGTGCCCAAGACTTTGCAGAGGCTGACACACAAGGATGTGCCGGATATGCTGCCTTGGGATGATGATTGTCGGCTTACCTTCCTAGAGTTTGAGACAAAGTCTCTGCATCACCTTGGTACTAGGAATGCCTGATTACAATAAAATGTTTTTGCTGTTTTGCAGTGAGATGGAGGGCTGCGCTCTGTCAGTGCTTACACAAATACATGGAAGTGTCCATAGACCTGTGGCTTGCATTTCAGCTACCTTAGATCCAGAAGTAAAGGCATTACTCGCATGTCATAAATGTGTGGCAGTCATGGGTTTCAGCATACAGAGGTGTGAAGGCATTGTCATGGGTCCATCTTTAATGGTGTATGTGCCTAATGCCGTGGAAATACTGTTGACTCATTTTCATACACAGCATTTGACAAACATTGGCTTAATCCATAATGCCAATATGAGCAGATCATACCGGCGGCTGAAAATATAACTCTGAAAAGATGTTCTGTTTTGAATCCTGCCCCCCTTTTGCCTCTTCCAGAAACTGATAATGATGAAAATGAAGCAGAGCATGACTGTCTCTATGTCACTGAATTATGCACCAAGACCAGACATAGAAAATGAGCCACTACCTGAATCTAACTTTGCCTTGTTTGTATATAGCTCGTGTTTGTCAGGAGTAGTAGAACCTTCATGGTGGCAATTTCTCACAGATCTCTCCATGACTGTTGCCAATCTAGCTTTAGCCCCAGCTAATTTTACTGTGCTTGGGGATCTCAATACCCACCTATCTGACCCCTCCAACCATGTAGCCAGTGAGCTATCAATGAGTCTCCTGGCGCTCCAATTTGGGCAGAAACAATTCTCCTCCACTCATGTCAGGGGTCATTTTCATGATCATGTGTTTAGCAACCTGCACAACCTTGTCATAGGCACCCCCACTCCACTCCCCTGGATGGATCATTTCCTAATCCCTCTATTCTGGGAGACCTCCGGGCCCATTATTTTCCATAGAGTAATGCCGATATTGGAAAGGAAATGGTCTAAGCTCTCTTTCGACCACTGGACCTCAGTTCTTGAAGCCACAAGACCATTCAGTGATCCAAACCCAATCTGGCTAACGATAATTTTAACCTATGTCTTCAAAGCTCTGTTTAAGTAGTACTCCCCAAGAAACTCACTCAAAAGAAAAGCAGACAAAACACAGCCCTGTGATTTTCTCCCAAACTGAGGGTTTTAAAGCATGCTTTCAGATGACTAGAAAGAAGGTGGAGACAGAAATTTTCAGACAATAGGAAAGTAGACTACAGAGAGGCAATTAGGCTATATAAATCAGAAATTAAACTGCCCAAACCGCATTTTATCAAGAGAAAATTAGTACTGCCGCAAACTAACCAAAAGAGATTTTTCGTATTGCCAAATCGCTCACTACACTGCCTCAGAAACCTCCGATAACAGAGGGAGCACTACCTCATTGCAACAATTTGGCAGAAATTTTTCCACCAAAAAAATCCAAAGATTTGTCTGCCCTTTCCTACCACACAGACCAAGCCCACTGTCACCAGAACAAGAGGTCCCCAATCTAATTCCTAGTGCTCTCTAGAGCAATTCCATCTCCTGGATGCTGACTTATTGGATTTAACCACCTCCAGGGTATCCTCGGACTATCCTTCTGACACTGCCCCGCCTCAGCCCCTCACCCTAGTCATTAACTCCATCCACCCAGTAATTCTTGACATCCTGAAGTTTTCCATCACCTCCAGTATGGTTCCCCCTGCCTGCAAGTGTGCGCTGGTCAGGGTCCTCCTAGACCTCAGTGCCACATTTGACACTGTTAACCATAACATCTTGTCTTGCTGACTCAAATACATGGGAGTGACAGGCACAGCACTATCCTGGCTCCAGTGCTTCCTCAGTGACCGCTTCTTCCAAATCTTCGTGGGAGATGTTGTGTGCAGCTTCCTAGCTGTGGGGTCCCTCAGGGCTCCTCCCTGAGCCCTACACTATTCAATATCTATTTGGGTCCCCTGGCGGAGATTGTCCATCCATTTGGCATAAAGATCATCACCTCTGCATATGACACTCTGCTTGTAGTGGCATTAAACCCCTCCGAGAGGTCATCTTGTACCCTAGGTCGTTGCCTAGAGGCAGTGGCTTAGTGGATGGAACCCTCATGTCTTAAGCTCAACTCGGACAAAACCGAGCTTCTGCTCCTGGGCAACCCTCCTTCCTCCGACCCTGCTCTCTTATGGCTGGTCTGTCTTGGCCCCACCCCAGCTACAAAGGCACAGATCAACAGCCTTGGATATGGCTCAACAGCTCCCTCAGCTTTAACCATCAGGCCACTAAGCTCTGAGCCACCTGTTGTTGCCTGATGAGAATGCTGCATAAGATCATCCCTCTCCTTCCCTTCCAGGCAAGAAGGATTATGGTACAGGCCCTTATGCTTTCTCACCTCGACTATGGGAATGCCCTTTAACTGGGAGCTCCCCAATTCACTATTCATAAACTTCATATGATTCAGAACTGTGTGGCCCGCCTACTTCTTCAGATTCCCTGGAGGAAATGTGCGAAACAGGGACTAAGGAGCCTCCATTGGCTCCCAATCTCGGCCAGGATACAGTTCAAAGCCATGTGCTTGGCTCACAGAGCCATTTGGAAGACCGTTCAGGTCATCACTCACGCCCTTGTCACTCCCTATCACCCCCCCAGAAATCTCCGCTCAAGCCTCTCCTTTCTGGCTAAACTGAAGAAAATACAAATAACTAGATGGGGTTGAGCTCTTTTTCCTTTAATGCAACTAATCTCTGGAACACTCTCCCCTCCATTTTGCGGAAGGAAACTAATATGCTGTCCTTCCGCAGACTCTTGAAAACCCATCTCTTCAAGGCATCGCTATAACATTGCTCTTCCTCTGCCTGTTCAGTCCACAAGCGCTGGCATGCCTAAGGGTAGCATTGCACTATACAAATATAAATTAATTCATTCCTTCATTCAAGGCTCCTTTGAGTGTTTTATAAAAAAGTGGCTGAATCAGTTGCTCTTACTAGAGCATGCTATGTTTCAAACCAGTAGAGAGAGACCCTTTTCACTGATAATAAGTAATACTTTGGTGTTGTTCATGATTTTGGACAGTTATGGTCGTCCATGAGGGGGTTTATGATCTCCTCGGCCATTCAAAAGGGGAGTAAGTTAGAAAACTCCTTGAAGCATTGCAGATGCGTGCACAAATTGCTGTTCTTAAGTGTGCAGCATATTGTAGGGGGTTTAATATGTGATGGTTGGCAAAAGATATGTCAACGAAGTTGCCAGATACTATGCTTACAATTCTTGTACTTTTAATGGAGAGTATACAAATGAGGGACAGACGAGACAAGATACAACCTTTTGTTAACTACAGCTGATACTTGGGAGGAAGTTAAAAGGTTGCAGGAAGAAGTGTCAGAGGCAGAATAGCAGAGTTGGGTAAAAGCAGGTTGTGTTAAAAGAGATGAAGATGAGATATGGGCTTCAGGAAATGGAAGACCTGAACTGCCTAACAGTCTTTTACCCCAATGGCCAGGCCTTATCATGGTCCTGCTCATATGGGAAGGGATGCAATGGTCCGGTTGTTTAGGCAGACTTGATGCAATCTAACGTTTAGGTTGATTACAGAAGCACTGTGCCACAGATGTGTCATCTGTCACCAGAATATTTGGGCAAAGGGAACTGCAGAAACACAGAGTCACTTAGGGAGAACTGGTAGTCCTTTCAATATGATGCATTTGAATGTTATTGAGATGCATATGTACAATGGATTGTGGTACGTGCTGGTTGTTGTGTGTATCTTTTAACGACGGGTTGAGGCATACTCCACAAGGAGGAATGACAGTCTCACAATAGCAAAACTTTTTGTTGAAGGAGGTACAACCCAGATTTGGCTTACTTACTCCTTTAGAATCTGACCCATGCATGCTTTTCAATAATGAAATCCTGAGGATGCTGTGTGGTGCTGTACAAGGTGAACATAGACTGCATTGTAGTTGCAGACCTAAGGAATCGGATCTGGTAGAACAGGTCAATGGGACTTTGAAATCCAGACTTGTAAAAGTGTGTGCTTCTAAATCTTTAAAGTGCCCTGGTACTTTGCAGATTGTGTTGATGAGCCTTAGCAGCATACCCGATTGAAGGACAGGGTTGTCCCCCATGAGATAATCATGGGCAAGGCAATTAGATTGCCATCTGTTCCTGCGAATGCACTTGTGAACATTACTGATGATCTGGTACTTTATTACTGCAAAGGACCGGCTGATGTGGTGGGTTCTGTGTCTCATCAGCTTAAAGCTGCTGCAGCCCCATTGTTGTGTGGTGTTTTAAGCTATGAGTGAATGTTACCGCTTCATGCCCTTGTACAGGTAGAATTCACATTGCCCTCATATAAGCATAGCAATCAAGCCCTTATTTAGGCATAGCCCATCCTACCCAATTACAGGCATGGCTACTTCCACCCGTACCAAACGTCACAACGACTTCTAGGAAAACCAGCTTAAGCAGTCAGGGACTTCCCCTTGCTTGGATATTGATTTGTCCAAGAACGCAGTTACTTTATAAAGAAAAATAATTCCCTAGGGGTTCTTTTCTGACTTTACGTCAAACTATGGAATTCCTAAACACCTTCAAAGTATAAATATACCTTCACTTGCTCTAGCAAGATACGGTGATTCGGAGCAGTTCGAAAACCTACTTGCCCGACGCAGCTCGCTACAGCAAGTGCAGAAAGAAGCCGACTCTCCAGCTGGCGCATTGATCAGGAAGCTGCCCTTCTCCTGCCGAGAATCCAGCTCCAGTGTTTCCGGCTCCTCTTGCGGGTTGTTGGGATATCGAGTCCCGAGCCAGAGATACCAGACCTCCTTCATTTCTAACAAGGTATGGAGCTGATTAGAACCTAGAGAAACCTCTGGTAGATACTTGGCAAAAATCAAACCTATGCTACACAAAACTTACTTCTTCCCTCATACTAGACTTAGGTACATTGGGGTAGGCGTATTTGAGAAGCACCAGTTGAGTATTTTAGTCAATTTTATTTATGTATGTATTTTTATATGGCTTAGAAACCATACAATGCTTTTACAGTATTATTTCATATTACTATTTACGCTGTACGCATTATACTTTTCAGTCTGCATAATGATTTTAGCAGTTCACCTCTCTTGCATGAGAAATAAGACTGTTCAATAAACTCTTTTTATTGAAAACGCCTGTCTCACTATTTCTCTGCAACTCTGTAGAAACGAAGCATGCACCATTGACTGAGTGAAATACTTATCTATTGTTTTCGCAACTCTGTGAGATATATTCTTATTCTTGGGAAACTAAGTTGTCATGTTCATGCGGTTGTCAGAAACTAATTCCTTCTTGTGTATTCGAGAAAGTTTCTAGTGACCTCTGAGTTCGCTGGTACACACACAATTAAGTTTAGTTTATTCGATAGAGACCTAGTTGACCTCAATCCTACGTCAAATCTATAGGATTTGTTATTCCAATGCACAGAGCCTATTGGGAATATAGTAACTACACTACATGGCGCCCAACGTTTGGTAAGGCACTAATTTAACTTTAGATACTAAAGTAACTCAGTAGTGCTTTTCTCAGAGACCCCTTTTTCTGTAATACTCCAATAGACGTCTGGAGTGGGTACAAGGATAATATCCGCCATAACTGAGTAGGACGAAAATCCTATGTATTAGTTTTTGGTTTGTTCAACGTTGAAGGATACAGTGTTCCAAAATATTGTGCACCTTATATTTGTTTCCTCGAAACTTGCTCTGCAAACTTTCAGTTAACAAAAATGTTGAATAACGACAACAACACCAAAACTGGTGGAGCTGAGGCTGATCCAGCCAATGCAGCTTTTAACATAACAGGTTTCCAAGAAACCGACGATGATGCTATAAGCATACCTCTAAGTTTAAGGAAAGCCATCACCATAAAACTTATAAGAAATGGCCTAACAACAAGAGGTGGTAGGGTAGTTTTTGTGATAGAGGCACATGAATATCATCAGACAGAAGTATTCTATTCATGGATAGTTTTTCCGAAGCAAATCCAGTAACACATGTGTTTCACTTCTACAAAAAATATGAACCACCAACAGAATACATTCCTTTCGAGGATATTGAAATTCCACTAACTTACCAGCAGCATGCGCTCTGGGTTACAGGTGCCCTAAAACATATAAATCGGATCACTGAAATAATATCGAGGGACAAAATATCGACTTGCCAAAATATCGTGGACAAAATATCGACAGTCAAAATATCGAGTTTGTATCTACAAACAGGTAAGTACAAAAATATCGAGTACAAAATATCGTTAACAATAATATAGATGTAAAAAACATCGACTTTATTAAAAACAGTGTTAAATTAAATTAATATTACATTTTAATTACTAAAATATACTTAAAAATACTTAAATTAAATTATAATAATTAAATAATAAATGAAAATAATAAAAATAATTTTTTACAATCTTATTTGTTGACCCTGAACCCTAAAATATACCCCTTTACCCAAAAACCCAAAACTGACCCTGAACCCTAAAAATACCCCTTTACCCCAAAACTAAAAACTGACCCTGAACCCTAAAAATGCCCCTTTACCCAAAAACTGAAAACTGACCTTGAACCCTAAAAATGCCCCTTTACCCAAAAACTGAAAACTGACCCTGAACCCTAAAAATGCCCCTTTACCCAAAAACTAAAAACTGACCCTGAACCCTAAAAATGCCCCTTTACCCAAAAACTGAAAACTGACCCTGAACCCTAAAAATGCCCCTTTACCCAAAAACTAAAAACTGACCCTGAACCCTAAAAATACCCCTTTACCCTAAAACTGAAAACTGACCTTGAACCCTAAAAATGCCCCTTTACCCAAAAACTGAAAACTGACCCTGAACCCTAAAAATGCCCCTTTACCCAAAAACTAAAAACTGACCCTGAACCCTAAAAATGCCCCTTTACCCAAAAACTGAAAACTGACCCTGAACCCTAAAAATGCCCCTTTACCCAAAAACTGAAAACTGACCCTGAACCCTAAAAATACTCCTTTACCCAAAATTTATCAATATTATTTAATTACCAAAGAATTATTAATTAACAATAACAATAAAGTAAATATATTAGCACATTAGCTGTAATTATTTTAATAATTAATATTATTTTTTCCCAATTAATTACTTAACAATAACACAAAATTATATATATTAAAATGTACTTTAATTAATGTAATTAACTAATTACAATTAATTAATTACCAATTAATTACTAATACAAAATATGTATAAAATTATATTAATTAATTAACTAATTATTATTAATTATTTATCAATTAATTATTAATTATAAATATTTACAAACATATATTAATTAATTAATTAATTATTATTAAATTACTTCCCACCCTATTCCCCTATAAACCCACAACCCGCTACAGAATTACATTACGCAATTATTAAAAAAACAAAATTCATTTAATAAAATATTTTATAACATTAATACACACTTTTCACACATATTATTACATAAAAATACACTATAAAATATTATATATTATTAAAAATTCGATATTTTTGCTATCTATATTTTATACAGTCGATATTACTTCACTTACCTGAAAAACGATATTTTTGTAGTCGATATTATGTCCAGTCGATATTTTGTCCAGTCTATATTTAAAAGTCGATATTATGTCCAGTCGATATTTTGGAGTCGATATTTTGTCTGTGCACCATATAAATCACATTACCAGGCTCGGTCCCCTAGGTAGACCAGGAGCAACATGGCTTGGTTTAGCCAAGTACAGACCTGACCGTGACATTGAAGCATTGCTTAATTGTAAATGGGAGGCTTCCGTCTGATATCCCGGCAGCTTTTACTCGTAAATCTAATAAGGGAAAATCTATTATTGATTTTATCATGATAGATTATGCCGGTTTTCACCTATTAAAGGATATGAAGGTCATTGAATCGAATCTTAGTGACCATAATGTATTGACCCTTTCTGTTTCCATTAGTCTTCAGAAAGTGGTTCCATGGAGGCTGGATATAGATTCTGTGAATTTTGATTCCAGCTCAGGGAAATGTTTTTGGAACCTCAGTACTGTGGAAAACCTAGCGCCTCTTTTGTGTGTTACTGTCGAGAATCTTCCTCTCTGGGAGGGGAGAGAGCTGTCTTGTTTTGTTAATTTTTTAGATTCTGTAACCGCTTGTGCAAAGGAGAAATCAGGTGTGAAACAGTCCTTTGTTGCCCCTTACCCTTTGCGGGCTATAAATAGAGAAATAAATAAAGTTGTAAGGGGGCAATTTTTATGTTTTACCCAAGAAGCTAAGTCTAAGTTGTCCATCCTGAAAAGAAGGAGAGTTAGGCTTAAGGCTCGTTTAAAACGCTCTAAGGAAGACGCCCTCTGGATTCAATTGAGGGAAGCTTCTTTTAACCACCAAACTAAGACCTTTTGGTCCTTAATTGGCAAAGGCTGCGGTACTAGAGCCAGTCCTACGCCCATTGCCATCGAGGAACAGGTGTGGGTTCACTATATTGAGAAGTTGTACAGTAATAATAATTCTCATGGTATTAATGTTGAATTCGATAATGCTGCTGTTACACTTGACTGTCCAACAGAAAAGGAAATTGAATGTGCCATTAAGAATATGCGTTCCTCTGGTGCGATGAGTCCTGATAAAATCCCAATTTTAGTATTAAAAAACCAGAGTGAACTTTGGAGTAAAATACTCTTCCCAGTGTTTAAATTCTGTTTTTTAAGTGGAACAGTCCCCCCCTCCTGGAAAGGAAGCATCATTGTCCCTTTGTATAAAAAAGGGGCAAGAGATCTACCACAAAATTATCGCCAAATTGCCTTGCTTGACGCCATTGGTAAGGTGTTTGCAAAATGTGTGCTTTCTTTAATTAACGATTGGGTATCTGAACATAATATCCTTCCCCTGGAGCAAACAGGTTTCAGACAAAATCATGGAACCTTAGATAACCTGACCGCATTGCAAGTCATCAATGAAAAATATGTGAAAGTTCGGGGTGGTCAGGTATACGGCGCCTTTATTGACTTCTCCACCGCTTTTGACAAAGTAGATAGAAATTTGCTGTGGAGAAAGTTAGTTAACCTTGGTATGCCTGCTTCCCTTATTAAGTTAATTCGTGCCCTATATTCTGACACTTGGTGCAGAGTTTTACTTGGAGGTGATCGCGGCGTATCCAAATTAATCCCAACATTTAATGGGTTGAAGCAAGGTTGCCTTTTGGCTCCGTTGCTATTTTCATTATATACTGTTGATTTACCCGTCACTCTTTCTGCCTGCGCCGGTATTGCCCCATCCTTGGGGGGTGTTCCAATTGCATGCCTTATGTATGCAGACGACATCCTAATTTTGGATCTCACCCCAAAGGGCCTAAATAATCGGTTGCATGCACTTTTTGAATATGCTGAAAGTAATTTTTTATCAATAAATACGGCAAAAAGCAAGGTGATTTGTTTTTCTGGTAGAAAGAAGCCTAAATGTTCTAACTTTCCATGGGTTGTGGGGGGGGAAAAACTAGAATGTGTGAAATCTTATACCTTTTTAGGTAAAATTGTCACTCACAATCTAAGTGACAAATCACACATAGACAATAATTCCCGGAAGGCTATTTCTCAGGGAAAGAGCTTAGTTTCCCTATATAAAGCCACAGGTAGAAGGCATTTTTCTATTCTCTTAGATGTTTTTAGAGCGAAAGTTCCAGCCTCCCTGTTATATGGAATTGAATTAGTTGATCTAAAAAAATGGAGTTTTCTAAACTCTGTGGAAGGAAAAATTCTTCGGAGTTTAATGTCTGTAGGCACCGCAAACTCGACTGCTTCCTTGCGACAGGAATTGGGTTTACGTAGCAGCAGGGTTCAAGGTCTTGCTAGTATCATACGCTGGGTAGTAGCTTTATCTAAAGGTGAACCCAATACCTTAAGAGACCTTATAAAAAATGAATTACTAGGATCTTTTAATGACTTCTCATCAATTGTAAAAAACTTTAGACTTGCTGTGTTACAATTGAAATTGGATGAGGAGACTTTATTTTTACTGTCCTCTCATCAATTAAAAACAGTTTTGAAGTCAGCCTCTTGGGAATTGGGGTTTTGCCTTGATAGAGACTTCTGTCTAGCGAAAAAAGGTTGTACGCCTGTTATTGAATCTTATACCCTGCGGAAAGCACAACCATATATGTACTGGAACATCTCCCATGGCGTGAGACGCCTGGTGTACTTATTAAGACATAATTTGCTTCCGCTAAAAGTTTTACAAGCCAGCTGGTTTGGTTGTTCGGCACGCTGTGATCTTTGCCAATTACATGATCAGGATCTAGATCACGTGATGTTCGTTTGCCCTACACTGATGCCTTGCAGGCGTAGATGGTTAAGATCAATCTGCCTACAACTTAACATATTATCAGCGTCTTCGTTTAAGGCAGCCTTGATTAACCCTCCTAATGAAATGTTTGTTTTTAAACTGTACAACTTTTTTAAATGTTTTTTGGACCTGTATTAAGATATCTCATGTGATTGTGATGAAAATATCTTCTTTTCTTTTTTTAAGTATTTGTGCTTTGTATGTATATGCTGTTTTATGTGGACCTCATAAAGAGTTCCTTATCATAATAAATAAACTTTGAAACTTTGAAGCATTGCCAGACGATAAATTACTAAGTAATATACAATGATTAGTAGAATTACACAGTTAAAGGACTTTACAAAACAATACTCCTACCCCTCCTAAAAAGAAGTGGGAGAAAAAACACTAAACAAACTTCTAAAGAGAAGTGTTCTTGATCCCAAGGCAGGTCTCCTCAAAAGGATCCCTCTAACAGGAGGTGTAACCTCAGGAATAGGGATAATTTGAGAAAACCTGATAGATATCAAGATACTGATACACGTTCCTCTCG
>NW_028253568.1:0-5000 GCF_964263255.1 Lissotriton vulgaris
GACCGAGTGTCTCTTTGGTGTGCTGCAACGCCAGATTTACTGCGGAGCGGGATGGTCAGTTCAGGACGTGTTGTGTGAAAGTAAATTAGTGAGTGATGAGGGTATTAAAATAGTCAGTAGTGTATCAGAAGGTAAATATTTATTCTATGATCACTAAAGACAGTGTTAAAATTTTTATGTGTATGGAAGCAGTCCACTTTTAGTTGAATGGTAGATTCCTATATATTGGTCGACATGTTTCTTGCCATAGAAACGGTGTGATTGTACCCGGCAATTCTTCAGGACTATGAGTGTTCTATACCCTGGCGGTATGGACACGCTAAGGCCCATCCTTACCTAGGGACGTGAAAGTGAAAAAGAACAAAAAGGTGAAAAAAAGTGCAAAAAATTAGGAAGAATAAATATCTTCCTAATAACTCCTGGTTTAGGAGGCTTCAACTTTGCGGCTTCTGCACCTGGAATAGAAAGGGGGACAAAGACATACATATAGGACAGAACAGACATTTAGTACTGGTACTGATTGCTACTGTACGTCTATGGTGCTCCATTTGGTGGCATAGAGACGAATGTGGTTAGATAGCGCTATTGTTATCACCACCTTTTATCCCTGGGTTAATAATTGCTAATCCGTGGGAAGTGCGGTGCACTATGCGTGATATGAACTAAGTGTGATTGTGGATTTATTAAAAGAAAAAGCGAGAAGAGAATCTTCAAGGAGAAAATCTTCAGCTTAGCGATCAAGTTAATGGTCATAGAACGATCGCAAAAGGCAAATTAAAATGTCTCACTTTGTAGGTATTAAAATAAATCACCATGGGTCTCAGGAGGGGGTGGGAGCATATTCTGCACACCCTGTTCAATGTCAGGACATAGGAAAAGACAAGAGATGTAACATCATTGTAAATACCAATAGTTATTCGTAGCAGGATCGGTACTTAGCTTAGCGGTCTTGTTTGCATGGATTTACTCACGCCCTTGACGCTCGGCACCCTCAGTCTACCTGCATCGCCCTCGAACCGGACCCTGAAGATGAAAGCGTGGGGTCCGGTTGCTGTTTATGTAAGAAAGCGGCGAGGCGGCGATTGCTTCCGGGTAGGCGTGGCCTTGAAAAGTGACTCGTCATCGGCCTGTCACAGCCAATCAGAAGGACAGGGGGTTGGTGACGTTGTGGTCACATGAGTGGAAATCATTGGGAGTTGGTTGCTAAGTGAAAAAAAATAAACAAGATGATCGCGCTTCAGCCTGAATTAGTTCGTATATAGTCTTAAGAGACGGAATCAAGTGATACATTGGTGCGACTCGTTTATATTAATGGTTCACATAAATCGGATATCATTACTACTTCAAAAGAGCTCATAGCTGATGCTAGGTGAAATTAAGCAGGCCTGGAGATAAAAATGGGCGGCAGATAAATAAGGACAAGGAGACAATCAATGATTTTAGGGATGTCTGCCCCTGGTTAAAATTCATACAGCATGCCGCTTGTGTGATATAAAGTGCTGGTTTTATTCCAGGCTGTGAGTGAAGTGGAGCTTAGCTTCCTGTCAAATGACCAATGATAGAGGCGTGTGGGGTGATTAATCTGACTCCATGCGACCGATGCTAGACTCACTAATTGTTTCACTTGATCACAGTATTCCAGGGGATGTCATCGTTCAAACCAATGAGGTGGGTACCAAGTCTGTACACCCACCTTTGTTCTTTCTCGAAAAGGCGGTTGTTCATGTTGTTGCTGCTATGCAAATGTTCAATGATAGTCCATTGCATGTCGTTGGTAGTATGGTTCAGTTCCCAAAAATGTCTGCTCATTTTGGTGGTTAGTTTTTTACATCTAATGTTTGACGAGCCGCACCAATGTATCACTTGATTCCGCCTCTTAAGACTATATACGAACTAATTCAGGCTGAAGCGCGACTGGTTACCTTGGACTTCTGTCCATTATATACTAGTATCCCCAAATCTGGGGGGATTGCCGCCAAACAGCATTTTTTTTAAATCAGAGACGCCACTCTACTTGAGCATTCTGGAATGCTAATAGATTTGATTACTGTTGTTTTGGCTAACAATGACTTTATCGGGAGTAGTATGATTTTACAGCAAGTTGCAATAATTTAGCATGGCCAGATTATCAGGCACAATCTGTTTTAGGATTTCACCTGATGCACTTGGCTCTTCACAGGGTATCCTTCAGGATCACAATGGGGTTCTTCTTGTTCTATCTGGTGGTGGGGACTTAACAGCTGCATTTCTTATCCCTATGTCATTGTTACAATTGTGTAAGATACTTTCTATATCCTCTTGCAGCCTTGAAAAAGGCTCTATTACAAAACACGTGATGGCTGCCTGTCTGTAATGGATTTTACGTCTCAGACGCAAGAAAGGTGAATAATTGTGGAAACAATAAATCACAACAAACATCTCTGATCTTGCAGTACTTCTTTACGGGCCACAAGGCATGGCCATTGGACTTCGCTGAATGCTTCGGTATTCCTCTGCTCATTTGGAAGCGAGGTGTTGGCAGGATAGGCCTCTTTGACTTAACGAGGGGGAGCAGCTGTCACTTATCACAGTTGCACATTACAAAGGCTCTGGATGAGCACTCTCACAAAGGAGTTATCACTGGTCTTTTGTGACTCCAGACAAGCTGGACCCAGGGCAATGAAGAAGCGGGTGCCTGACACGTCATGGCGATGGAAGCCTCTAGAAACTCCTACTAGTGGGCGCAAGGTATAAATATTGGACTCCAGACCTCAAAAGACTAAATGAGGTCCCAGTGCCACCTACTGTCCCTTCTAATACTTCATGCCAGTAAAAACAACTCTCAAAAAAGTCCCACAAAATTATAGTGTCAGAGACAATTTGCATCATTGACACCTAGTGACCCCTCCTAACAGATCTCACCAATAAAATGAACTCTCAACGAAGTTCCACAATGCTAAAGTGCAAGATGTTCTCTTGTGGGTATACTGTGTCTTTATATCGACACTGTTATTCTAAGCCTACATGGTGATTGTTTTGTCCATCTTCTTCCAATATTATCTCGTGCATATACTGTTATCTCAAGTTGATGCTGCTTCCTATCCTACCATGTGCCTATAGCAGTGACCCATCCTTGGTGATGTCTACTAGTCGATGCTGATATTGATATACTACCTATGATGTGGGTGTGTAACTTGAATATATGCCCTCGAATATAAAGGACGTTTCAGCAGACTGACCAATAAACTCCATCACAACCACCAGCTCCTAGATACCATGGCCACTAAGAACCCAGTGACATCAACAGTACCACCGACGCTTTTCGGCATTCAAGGCCCCCTTTTCCTCAAAGGGATCCTACCAGACCGCCTTGGTGACCTTCTTCACAAGCCTCTGGCACTTGGATCCCACTCTTTCAAAGAAGTGCCCACCAACCGTCCACTGAAGGGCCCAATGTTACAATCAGGCAGCCATCTCAGCTGTTGGAGACTGCCTCTTGAACACTATGCACACCTCTGAATGCTTCTCCTGAAGTCTAACCTTGGTTATCCCCAGAAACAACTTCTGAGTATCACTTCAACTTCGGGAGCGTGGAAAGATACGCCCCAACTCATTTCTGCAAAACCTCTCCAAACATGCTGCCTAAAAAGTACAAACACAAAACCCTTAAAGAACACCCAGAGACACTAACAACAGACATCTACAATCCAACACACGGAAGTCTTAAAATGGACTTCATCTTCTACACTACGAAACCCACCAAAAGGAGAGAAAACGTCATTCAACACCTTCATGTAACTAATGCCACCAATGTCCCTTATGGATCTAAACAAACTATATCCCTATCCCAGAACTTTAGCGGAGATCTGTCCATCGCTATATACAGAAATGGGAACATCCTAATCGAAGCCACTGAACAAAATTATCTATTTTCCACTTATCGGCTCTCTGCGCCGCCATGCCATTCGCTCCTACCACCACCCTTCCACCCTCTCCCATGCACGCCCTCATCTAGAGAAGTGTGGCTCAATGGTTAGAGCAGCAGACCCTGATGCAGTAGTCTGGCCGGGACCAGGGTTCAATTCCCGCCTCGGCGGGTCTCGGTCTCAATTTCCACAGACCTGATAATTCTCGCTTCGGTGCCTATTCTAATCATGAGTCCCACTCTGCACCTCTGGGCAATAGCTTGCTTAATCTCTACAACGGCCCCAACAACACTGAGGATGCCTGACTTCACCTTGGGGGTGCCCAGGAGTTGGCTCCTCACAGGGAAAGACCAGGAAGGGTTCCTTGGCGGTATTCGTACAAGCGCCGAAATGCCTATGGGTAGTGATGCGCTATACAAGTGCGTAATCATAATCATCATCATCAACATCATCTACTAGCTGAACCTTCTACTCCCAAACCCCCTTGCACTGCCCCCCCTCTACCTCCCCTACAGCCTCTCTGATCCCCAGACGCAATGAACCTTCTGTTTCGATATCAAAACGACTTGCCTCCTCTGCATGGCACACCTCCACTGCCCAGCTTGACTTATCTATCCCACCGGAATCCTCTCAGTCCTCCAACCACAGCAGGCTGGATACTACATTAGCCCAGGAGCGGCCTGTGCAGGTAAGAGCGGTGGGGGGCCAGGGGGAATGCGACAGACGACGACAAGGGAAAATCAAATAAATCATTTCCTCCCTCATTGTCGTCTATAGAACATGCCACCCCCACCCGGCCCCACCGCTCTTATCTGCATGGGCCGCTCCTGCATTAGCCTCCGCCCCAAACTCTGCAGAGCGCCATCCACTTCCTACCAAACAACTTCTGAGTATCACTTCAACTTCGGGAGGGTGGAAAGGTACGCCCCCAACTCATTTCTGCAAAACCTCTCCAAACATAATGCTAAAAAGTACAAACACAAAATCACCCAGAGACACTAATAACAGAGATCTTCTACATTCCAACACACGGAAGTCTTAAAATGGACTTCATCTTCTACACTACGAAACCCGCCAAAAGACGACGACAAGGGA